>NW_016107729.1:10595-44697 GCF_001604975.1 Cebus imitator | reverse complement strand
CCCAGGTTAAAAGTCCCCTTCTTCCACGCCCCTTCGGGCTCCATGTTTGGGTCCCCTTCCACGAACACTCCCTTCGTGGAAGCCTGTCTTCCCCTCCTAAACTCCATCTCTCTCTATTCCTTTCCCCTCAGTGTGGAAGCTGCTTTCCTCTCCTGGATTCCATCTTTCTGGATTCTCTCACTCAGTGTGAGTTGGCTGTTTCTTTCTCTCTCCTTCTCCTGTTTCTCTCTCTCTAAATAAATCACTATCTACACACACTTTTGAGTATGGCATTTGCTGCCCACTGCGCTGTGGTTCCCTCTCATTCTTGAGAGGGCAGGAGACCAAGAACCTGGAGAAACATCCTCTCAGGGGAGCTGAGGGCACCCTGAACCCCTGAACCCCAATATTACATTTTGGTGAGCCAGCCAGGAGAGGGGTACACCAGGAGAGAGGTACACCAGAAAGAGGGGTACAGCCAAGAAAGGGGTACAGCCAGAGAAGAAGACTTTAAAATTGTGAGTAAAACCAGCCCCATTCTGTCCTGTCTCTTTGAGAACTCCTGAAGCGGCAGCCAGGCTGGGCTGTGGGGAACTGGAGCCCCGGTGCCGAGCCCTGGAGGCACAAAAGCCAGTTTTCTTACCTTCAGTCTCTCTCTCTGCTTTCCGTCTCCTTCTCTATCCTTCAGATATTATCTCTGGGACCAAAACCTGAGGAGCGGAGTGGGCTAACACTACCCCCAGGCCTTTCGCTCCTTGCCTGCTGGGAATGGGAACGCAGAGACTACCGCCCAGCCTCCTGTAGCCGCAAGCTGTAGCCACCAGCACCACAGGCTGAGAGGAAAACAGCGGGAGGGAAGGGACGAGGTACAGACAGAGCCTGCAGGGGACCAGCAAGCGCGGCAGCCTGGCGCATGGCTCTGGCAGGCCTCTCCGGCCTTCTCCAGTGCCAGGCAACGGGGTAAACAGGCTCCCCAGGACGTTCGCCGGCTGGTTCCTGTGTGGGCAGCGGCTCAGGGCGTGGCCTAACTACTCACGTGGTTCTGGAGGGGTCAACATGGCGGCTGAAAGCCATGCAGGCGGAGGAACTCATTGCGGCTGCAAACTGCAAATGCAGCTTTTAAATGGACTTGGCAAGCGAATTTTTTCCTTTGCCGGTGCGGCTGAGGGAAAGGAAGCAGCTGCTGACCGTCAGCCCTGCCCGGCTTTTAGGCAGGCCGCACCACCTCAGGGTGCAGCATTCTCATTCACAATGTGGCTAAGAAAGCTTTCTGGTTTGTTTCATGCAAGTGGCCTGTTTGCATAGTTGGTCAAGGTGTAGGGCCTGCAACTGTAAGGTTACTTGTTCAAATCCCTAGTGCAGCCAGTCTTAATTTGGTGAGGTCTTTTGGGAAAATTCAGAAGCTGAAGGCTATGAGATTTTGTGTTTGGTGTATAATTTGTCTTGCTTAGGATTGGCTCTCTCTACAACAGGACTTTTCCATCTAGAAAATCATAGTTAAACCAGTTCCAGGGCCCAAATAGTCAATGGCAGGTCTCACAACCTTAAAAGCATTTTCCTACAAGGGAAGATAAGTTAGGGGAGAAGAGGCCCGGGTCCTGAGGGTATTGTTCCAGCCTCAGCCACGGTCCTGCCTTCTTTGAACTGTGCGCTCTAACGGCCCCTCGCTAGAAGTTTACCCTTCTGGGGCAGTTTTATAAATTGGCCTGTGTAAATTGGACTTTTTCTGGGAAATATTGGTACTCATCTCCTGAGCCTCACTCCTCGTTGGGGCTCGTTGGTACGTGACTACCCAACCCAACAGCTCCCCTCGTTCCATGCCTCTATGGTAGTCACTGGAGGTCATGCAGGCAGTGAGTGGTCCCATGATGCTGGTAGGTCATGATTGGAATCCAGTACATGGGAGAACCTCTGATAAAATGGATCATGCATCTTGGACACACAAAATTTCGGGGTACTGACTGAAAGACGTTTCATTTCAGTAAACCTGGGGGATGCCTCAGGTCAAAGGGGCTATAATTTCTTTAATGGGGGTGTGGGCATCCCTTGTGTTCAATTTCAGATGGGTGCTTCTATTCCCAAACTTAAGTGCCCATTAAAGTGTATACTGGAAAACTGGGACCAATTTAACACACAATCTTTAAGGAAGAAGTGGCTTATTTTTCCCTGCCAAACGGCATGGCCTAATTACCCTCTGCCTAGTGGAAAATCTGCTCCCCAAAGGGAAGGGAAGAAAACCCAACAGCTTCCCTTGAGCAATTGCAGGAGGCCTTAAGAAAGTATACTCCCCTGTCACCAGACTTCATAGAGGGTCAGTTAATACCAAAGGACAAGTTTATTAGTCAGCAGCAGGTATCAGGCAGAAGCTCCAGAAACTGAACTTGGGTCCAGAGCAGAGTCTAGAATCATTACTGAACCAGGCAGCCTCAGTGTTTTATAATAGAGGCCAGGAGGAACAGGCTGAAAGGAACAGGAGAGATCAGCCTTAGTCATGGCTTTCAGGCAAGCAGACCCTACGGGCTCAAATGAGGGAAAGGCTTGGGTTAGCCACCAATCTGGCAGAACTTGTTACCAGTGTGGTCTGAGGGACATTTTATAAGAAATTGTCCCCAGAGGAATGGACCACCATCTTGTCCATGCCTGCTGTGCCAAGGGAATCACTGGAAAGTACGCTGTCCCAAGGGATGGAGGTTTCCAGGGCCTGAGGTGTCTGATCAGATGACCCAATGGCAGGACTGAGGATGCCTGGAGCAAGTGCTAGCATGAGCCATCACCCTCACAGAGCCCTGGGGAAAGCTGACCATAGAGGTCCAGGAAGTTAATCTTCTCCCGGACACTGCATGGCCTTCTCAGTATTTTTCTCCTGCCCCGGAGACTTGGTACTTGCTAATTCTCTTCCCTCAGATGCTCCCTCTCTAGGTCCATCCTGGGAAGGACGATTTTCGATCATTCTGTCTACTCCAATAGCAATTAAGGTAGTGGAAATTAACTCATGGATTCATCATACTTGGCTGAAGCCTTGGATACCTCCTGAAGGAAGTCATAGACCCTCCAACTCCGCAGCCTGAAGTTCCTGGAGACAACCCTTCATATTCCTGCGAGCCCTTAGAAGATCTACATCTGCTTTTCCAACAGATCCTCAGGGAAGTAACCACACATAAGTCTAATTTATATCCTGGCATTAATAGGACTATAACCCTCAACTTTGCTATCTCTTGAACTCCGTTTATCCTTTTCAGAGTGGGAAAGGAACCTGTCTCTTTCTAGGCAAAATGCTGCTATCTTGTAAACCAGTTAAGTGTTGTTTTGAACATAGAACTCAGGAATCAATCAAACACAGGGCTAAAGACCTTCAAGAACCTGGCTCCATTCTCTCCTAGGCTCGTTTATAACCCTTCTATATTTGTTAGCCTCTGGGCTTTTCATCTTTAACCACATTGTCACATTCATTTCTTACAGAACCATAAGGTCACAAATAATCCTGCTGCTGGAACCCTGGATGTCCTTGGCTCTAAACTCTATTGTGGACCTCTAGATCAACCTGCACCCCTGAAAGGCTCCCCTCTGGAGGAAACCTCAACTGCAGGGCCCCTTCTATGCCCCATTTCAGCAGGAAGTAGTTAAAGAGGATCGATGCCTGTCTTCCAACAGAAGCTGGGCTTTCCTGTTCAGAGGCGGGGAATGAGGGAAGTTGTTTTCTTTCCTGGTCCACAGGGGGGGCGTAGTTTTAAGGGCAAGAACTTCCCAGCACCATGCCCCCCTCCCATCTCTCTCCATCTGGGAGATTTAACGGTTTATGTTTGAATTTTGCGGGTGTGGGGAGAAACTAAGAGCCAATCACTCCAGTGGAAGTTCTAAGGAACTCCTTTCATTGGCCTGGGGTCTTAGAGAAGGTTGGGGTTCCTCCCAGGTTAAAAGTCCCCTTCTTCCACGCCCCTTCGGGCTCCATGTTTGGGTCCCCTTCCACGAACACTCCCTTCGTGGAAGCCTGTCTTCCCCTCCTAAACTCCATCTCTCTCTATTCCTTTCCCCTCAGTGTGGGAGCTGCTTTCCTCTCCTGGATTCCATCTTTCTGGATTCTCTCACTCAGTGTGAGAGTTAACTGTTTCTTTCTCTCTCCTTCTCCTGTTTCTCTCTCTCTAAATAAATCACTATCTACAAACACTTTTGAGTACGGCATTTACTGCGCACTGTGCTGTGGTCCCCTCTCTCATTCTTGAGAGGGCAGGAGACCAAGAACCTGGAGAAATGTCCTCTCAGGGGAGCTGAGGGCACCCTGAACCCCTGAACCCCAATATTACATGACCAGGCAATGGGGATTTTGAAAGACTTCCGAGTCTCATCATTTAGGTGGCAGTCTATGAAGAGGACTGGCTCTTTCTAAAAGATATTCATTCATTCATTTAATTGTCAAACACATCCTGAAGACTTATCCTGTGCCAGGGACTGCTGTGGATGCTGGGATACAACATTGAACAGAATGACCAGGACCCTGTTCTC
Source organism: Cebus imitator (assembly GCF_001604975.1). Lineage (NCBI taxonomy): Eukaryota > Metazoa > Chordata > Mammalia > Primates > Cebidae > Cebus > Cebus imitator. The sequence goes on along the minus strand of NW_016107729.1, from coordinate 40,218 downwards.
ATGGTACTTACATTTGGAAGTGGACGTTGGCAGGAATATATAATTAAGGAAAAAATATTTAATAATAGTAAATGCTATGATTAAGATAAGACATAGAGATGTGCAAGAAAATGACAGCTGGGGTTCAGGAACTGGGGGCTACAGCTAAGTGGTTAAAGGTCTCTCAAAGAGGATGGCATTGACATTGAAACCTGAATGATAAGAAGGAACCAGGCATGGGAAGACCTAGGAGAAGAATGTGTCAGCCTAGGGCAGAGCTGATACAAAGGCCGTTGAGTGAGAGGGCAGCTGTGTGTGTTCAGGGCACATGTGGCTATAATGTAGCGTTACCGAGGGAGAGAGGCAGGTGGGCCCACTTCATGTGGGATCTCACAGGCCAGGAAGGAAGAGGCTTTGGGTTTGATTCCGAGTGTTAGCAGAAGTCTCTTGAGTGAAAAGGACATGTTCTGATTACATTTTAAAACACCCCTCTGGCATTTGAGTTGTAACTAGACTCTAGGTGCCAGAGAGGAAGTAGGGAGGAGATTGGGACAGAGACGATGGTATCTCGGACCAGGATGGCCGCAGTGGAAGTGTCAACACAGACGGCATCAGGAGATGTCTTGGTGATAGAGTTAACAGAACTTCCTGATGTATTGCATTGGTTGGGGTGAGTGGGAAGAAAAGACTTCTGGAGTTTTGGTTTGAGTAACATTTCCTGGGGTTTTGGTTTCATTTCCTGAGACAGAAAAGCTGGCGGTGGAGGAGACTGGGTGGAAGAGTTTTGAGGGGAAAAGTCATTTATAAATCTCTTTTTTAGTACCTAACATCCAGTTACAAGAGGAGTCATGGCTCAATCCTCAAGAAAGAAACATGGTTATATGGAGTTATTGCCTTATGTGGATGCAGTATACATTTAGGAAGGAAGAAACTGTCTTCTGTGAAAATGTGGAAAATCCAAATTAGAGCTCATTCAAAAAGGCACGATTTCAGTCGTTGGAGCTGTATTTCTCAACTGCATTCTGGAAACTTTTACCAGCACATTCTGAAGACAGGAAGCTCAGATGGGAATCAGAATGATGGAGTTGTTGCTAAAGGAACAGTATGGTGCCCCCTTAGCTGAATAAAGAATCACCAGAGAGCTGTGATTTTTTTTTTCTGAGAATCACTTCTTGGTTACAACACATTTTAGACACCATTTCTGGAATACAGGTTTGAGGATACCATGTCAGCAGCTTCAAGAAGAAGAGACCTTCTTGCCAGGACATAAAGTGATACCCTCCTCTGAGAACCTGCTTCGAACAGAGGGACTCAGAGACATGAGAACTTCTTGCTGGATTTTTATGACATAATCTCTTTATAACTTTACAAATAAAGGAATAAAGCCCAGATAAGATGATGTCTGCCCTTCTTTGGGGTGCTCTGCTGATTGTCTGGTCATGGTGTCAGGAAAGCCAGACAGTATAAAGTCCAAGGAGGGTGTTTGTGCCCTTATGTTATTAGCACCATTGTTCATAGGACTTGTGAGAGGATTTTGGAACCAATAAAAGGGTAGGTACCTGATTCCTAGGTGAACCGGAGCAAACAGTGATATACCAGATCTGTGTTGAAGCCAAGCCATATCTATTGCAATGTTTAAGATTCTCAAAAGTCAGATTTTATGTCTATCCATAAGTAAAATGGAACTGCCATTAATAGAACTTTTACAACATAACATGTGAACTGTGATTTGGTGCTCTGAAAAAACATGGAATGAAGAGTGGGAAGCAAGGTTCTGAACTTGGCGCCTGATAACTTGTTCTGTGATATGGAGCAAATCATTAACCTGTCTGTTTTTTACTGGGCAAATGGGGATAATCAAGCACAGGTCATTCTGCCAATGGGTTGTGATGATTAAACAAGGTAATTTTGTGCAAGGAGTCAAGGTCTGGGAGTCAGACAGACCTACATTTGAATCCAAGTGCTGGTGATGGCAGCCATGGCCTGTCTGGAGTGGCTGCTGCATAATGCCAGCTGTAGTGGGGGAGGTGTGGCTGGGGCAGTGGGCTCCATGAAGCCAGTGGGAGCAGGAGCAGGGGAAGGGCCTTCCAAGTTGGAAGGGCAGGTGTCCTGCCCTCCTGTGTGCAGCTGCAGCTGCCCAGCCACAGCTACAGACCCTGGCATGCCTGCACTCTTGGGACTTAGGAAGACCCTGTGCCCCTGCAGGCTCAGAGGTGCCTGCTTCCACTGCCTGGCCTCTCCCTGCTTCTGGCACCTGCTCCAATTTTGGAGCAAATCTGTGGTCAAACCTGGGCACTGTCATGACCTGGCCAAGTGTGCATGCTCTGAGGCAATGACATGTCAGCACCCTGCCGCCTGGGCCCCCTCCAGACTTTGGGCATTGATGAGCATGGAAAATGGGCCAAGAGGTAGCTGAGGGTGGCTGGGTATGGGCCTGCAGGAGACTCTCGGCAGGAACAGCCTGGGCACTGTGGGTGCCATGGAGGGCAGATTGATGGTGGCAGGAGGCAGATAGTCTACTGGGTGGGAAGGGGCAGGTACCCTGTGAAGCCCCACCTCCAAACTAGTGACAGCCTGAAGACTGAGGGCTGGGCTGTCAGTTTTGCAGACTGGAGTGAGAACTTACGGTGCTTTTTCCAGGACACCCATGGCCACCCGTGGACCAATCCATATACACTTCCTCCCCTCTAAAGCCCATAAAAACTCCAGACTCAGACAGACTCAGGCAGACATGGGACAATTTGCCTGCAGATAGGAGCTACCCACTCTGGGTCTCCTCCCTGCTGAGGGCTGCATAGACCTTGGGAAAACCTCCCTGTAGATAGGAGCTTCCCGCTCCAGATCTCCTCTCAGCTCAGGGCTGCACAGACCTCAGGATGATCTGTCTGCAGATAGGAGCTACCCACTTCGGGTCTCCTCAAGAACTGTTCTGCTGCTCAGTGAAGCTCCTCTCTGCCTTGCTCACCCTCCAATTGTTTGAGTACCTCATTCTTTCTGGATGTGACACAAGAATTCAGCACTCACCAAACAGTGGGACTAAAAGAGGTATAACACAAACAGGGCTGAAACATGCCCACACACACACTCGCCATTTGTGGGAAGAAGAGAAGAGCTGTGACCCTTTGGGGAGCACAGGCCTAGGGGCTCCCAAAGCCAGGGCTGTGACACCTAGGATTCTGCAGTTCCTGGCATCTCTAAGCTTCCAGGTGCCACCACGTTCTCCTCATCCAGACGCAGGTGCCTGCAGCAGAAGCCACGTGCAGTACATCTGGTCCAGCCACAGCCTCACACGGGGCCGTCACTTGCACTGGTGCTGGGAGCTGCCTCCCCTGTAGTAGCAGCCAGCGTGCCTGGCTGTGTGCAGCGGCTGGACCCTGCACTTTCTCACCTACACACCCCTTGCCACTCCACGCCTGGCTCATCTTTGGCAGGTGTGGAATCGGGGCCGGCAGCACAAGCTGAGCACAGCCTGCTGGGCCGAGTGGGCAGAATGAGCCCAAGGCCCAAGTAAAACTCAGGCAAAAATGCTGCCGGCCATAGAGGCTTCCGGCTGGAAAAGTGACGCCCCTAAGCATCCCAGGACACTGCACCTATGGCTTAGTGATTGTAGATATAATTTTAAATCTTCATGAAGCTCATTAAAAAAAAAATTGTAAAGTGAAGTACCTAGCATGCTTCCTGGTGCATAGCAGAAATCCATGCAATGGAAGCCATTATTATGATGTGAAACATTTTGAAAATGTACTTTTCAACTGTAATGTAAGGTGGTATTTACTGTTTGAAAATTAGATGGCAGTAGTTTGCATTTCTCATGATCAGAAACCAAAATATAAATACACACTACCTAAGAAAGCTAAAAAAAAATTATAATTTTTAAATGTTGAGTTTGAGAGGCCTATTAAACATCAAAGTAGAAATGTCAAGTGAGCATTGAGAGATGTCAATCTGGGCCACAGAGAGGAGGTCAGGGATGAAAATTAAAATCTGGGGTCATTGACACAGAGATGGGAGTTAAAGCCGTGGGACTAGATGAGATTATCTAAGTGGAGGTGGGGGGTACACAGAGAAGGCAAGGAGCCAAGAAGGCCTTCACTTGGAGAAGGAGAGAAGTCAGCAAAGGAGCCTGAGATAGGTAAAAACCCAGACTGTATGTGTCTCAGAAGCCAAGAAACGGTAGTGCTTCAAGGAGAGGGAGTGTAAACTATGCTCGCTACTGATGAGAGGCTGCCTCAGAGGCAGACAAATATGTGCTCCTCAGAGGTCTTTGGCAACCTTGACCGGGCAGTTTCAGAGAGGTGGCAGCAGAGTGAGAGGACTGAAGGAATACTTGTCATACACTCCCAGGTTGGATAAAACCCCCAAAGCTGTGCTCGACTAGCAGCATACAATGTTCTTAAAAGTTTTTCATTTTTTCTAAATGACGGGGCACAGAGAAAATACACAACAAAAAAATGCCGTGACATTTTTATCACCACCTACATAGCTCATAAATCTTGAAATGCCATGAAAGAGCTCCTAAATTAACCAGCATGAATAACTTTATGGGGTGGCTCTCCAAGACATCACAAAGGAATAACTAATCAAAGCAATTGTAAAATAAGCCAAACAAAAATAGAAAATCTGGCTGGGAATAACTCACGCCTGATGCATTTCTATGTTGTAATGCTGACAACGCCACCATAAACACACAGCCATGACTTCTGTGGTGAAGGAATATGCATTATAACCCATCCCACAACTAGCAAAACATTTGTCTAGAATTGTGACAGACTTTTATTTCATTTGTGGCAAGTGCTAACTGGAATCGTATCGTGTTCCTTTTAATTCAATGAACATTTTTATTGAGCAGCTAGTAAGGGAAATAGGTTGTGCCTGCCACTGAAGGAGACATGGAGGTGAGTCACAAGTAGCCTTTGTCTTCAAAAAGCCAACAAGACCTCTCTCTGCCTCCAGGCTGCACCACCATCAGGGCAGGGACTGAGCCTGTCTGGATTGCCACTGCCACACAGCACCTGGGCAGAGAAGGCACTCACGGCAATGTTTGTGAATGAATAAATGAATTCAAAACAGAGAATGATAAGTAGTTAGTAAATTATGGAACAAACATCTTAGAAGATGTTACAAAATAAGGAAATCGTAAATACAGGGATATAGGACTGTCAGAAATGATTATTGAAGAGATTGTGGCTTCTGAAATAGGCCCTGAAAGCTAAATAGAATTCCAACAGAAGAGTCAGGAGGAAAAATATTCCAGGCATGGAAATAAGAAAGAACTGCTTCTGTAAGATTTTTAACCACAAAAGAAGATCCTTGGGTTCTTCCATTCCCGCTTAAAAAACAAAAAAACAAAAAAAAAAAAAAACAGAGAAAAAGCATACCTGCTGAAGGAGGCTCGTTATTCCCCAGCCACATAAAGTGTACTGCCTTGAGTTCCTTTCTAATATCGAGCCAAGTATTCCGTAGGAGCAATGGTTATGAATGTCCCATGCCGGCTCCCACAGTGGTAACTTACAGGGAAGGCTGTTCTCTATGAGCCAGCACGTGCCTCCCTGGCCTGACATTACCTTCTTGAGAAGTAGCGATCTTAGTTAGGTCACCTATAAATTTGGGATGAAAATATTCTACCATTCAACCTTAGCCAGAATCACACAGATAGGCCAGGGTGTCACGTAGACAACAGAGCTCAAGCCTCGTGTTCTCCAGATCCACCTGTAGGAACAGGGGACGAATACATGGTTAGCCACAAAGGGTTTCTCTACTTACTTTTGTGAGGAAACTCAGGCAGACATCAAAGACACCTGCAGAACTAACTGACAAAATGAAACCTCCATGGAATCATGCCCTGTCTTCCCTCTTCCCAACAATTTGGAGAAGGCAGAGACTCTGTGGGAGGCATGAAAAGATTATAAATAGGACAAACAAGGGGAAAGTCTCTATCTCTTCTCTCTTCAGCTGCTGTTGTATCTCAGAAATGCCCCAGATATGTGCTGGGGTAAGGGGAGGGAGGTGGGCAGAGCCAGCTTCATAGGTGTGGAGGCTGCCCCTCGCTCAGGGCCCTGTGCTTAGAAGGGCCCCACGCTGGGTTTAGTGCATTGCTGTCACTATCTTGAAATTCTTAACAATTTCATTTTGCACTAGGCCCCACAAATTATGTAGCCAGTCAGGGAGATGGGAGGCTGGCAAGACCTAGCCTTCAGAGAAAAGAAAGTTCAGGCTAGACTCTCACCTGAGCTGTAAACTTCTCTTTCTTTTCCCAAGTACTCTCGATATTAGAACACAGGAACTCCTCATATTGTCTAACCTGAGTCTAAGGGAAAAGCAGAGAACAGCTCTCCCCAGCAGAGGCATTTCCTTGAAGGCTCATATTTTATCCTAAGGGAAAAACCCAAAACATGATATTTATGTTCTGTTCTATGAAATATCCATTACATACATTTTTTAAATAAGATAGGCTTTCCCCCAAAAAGCAATCTTTAAGTAGTATCGATGCTTCAAGAAGATATACCCTTATTATGACTTTGATATGAAGTCCTTCTGGCCCCCAGATAACCTCAAATGCCATAGCAATGAAGGCACACGTGTCCCAGAGAGGAGAGAGGAAACTCCAATTCAGCAAACACCTACCCATGGATTGCAGCTTCCTCCCTCCCCTCACATGATTCCCCCATGGCCTTCCCTGGAACATTGTGTAGCTCATGGCATCTGGCTCCTTCCTTTCTGCACTTCCTCCTTTTCCTCTTCTTAGGAAGTCATGTTTGCTTGCTAGAACACCACCCTGAAACAGCTTTATACTTCCACTCCCAGTCCAGGTTGTGCTCACAGCTGGGCTAGGTGGTCCCATGAGGCCTCGGGGCTCCTGGTTGCTCTGCTCCCTGAGCTCTGCCCACCTCCCAGTTTCCTTGACTCCTCCCTACTCTGAACACATAGGCTGCTTGCTCGCTGGTGGTGGGGGCTGGCACAGCCAGCAGTTAGCATCTGCAATATGAATCCTAATGATGATAACTCCCCAGGCTCTCCCTTGCCTCTCAGCTTTGCACACACAATGCCCCCTTCCTAAAATGACAGAAGACTCCCACCTGTCCCCAGGGCTCAGTGTAGATGCCACTTCCTCTGGGAAGCCTTCCTTGACATACTCCTCTCTTCTACTCACCACTAAGACGAAGCTAGTCCTCCCATCCTACTCCTCTTTTCCTCGTAGGAATACTTACCACACTGTACTTACCACACTCTGGTTAACCTGCCTGTATTCCCAACTAAACCCTAAGTATGATCAGGTCAGGGACATGCTTGCTTGTCCTCCCGTGTATTCCCAAAACCTGAGAGCCCCAAAAACATTGTTGAAATCTGTTGAAGTTTCAGCATTGTTAAGTGATTTTTATTTATTATATCACGTCAATCCTAAAAGGACAGGATTCACGTTCTCGTTTAATGCATGAAGAAAGTAAGGCTCAGAGACGTTGAGTAAGTTGCCCAAGGTCACACAGTGGGAAGTGGTACAGCCAGCCTGTCAGATTTTAAAGTCCATATGTTTCATTCCCTGTGCCAAAATTCAATCAGAGAAGCAGAACCACTAGGAGCAATACAGACTAAGGGATTTGTTTTAAGGATTGGACCTTATGCAATTGTGGGAGCTTATTAAAAGTTCTATGCCATGGCTTTTGCACCCAGTGTTTGGGTCTGCAGCCCACAGGGAAGGTAGTTGACAAGGAAAGACGGACATGAAGAAAGACAAACTGGAGCCTGTGGGGATGAGCTGGGCCTCCAGGACAATCTGGAACCCTTGATGGTATCTCCCCACCTCCAGGTGTTCCACTTCCACGTGAGGCTCACTTTCAAGAACAGTGGCACCTTACTCAGGAGCGTCATATTTAGCCATAATATCCATAGGCATACACCTGGCCGGGGGGTCATGGAAGCTGAAGGAGGTGATCTGGCAGGACCTGTAGGAGCTGGTGGACCCAGCTGCCGCCCCATGCCTATCAGGTGAGTCAGCAGAGAAGCAACAACGTGTGTGAGCTGCCGGGGCTCTAGTGCCCTGAACTGACCTTCCGAGCAAAGAAAGAATGAGTACTTAACTCCTACCTTCCAAACCTTGGGCAAAGTGTCTGCTGTGGCCCAATCAACCCACAACCAGGCAGGGAAAAATGTTCAGGGAAACTCAGTTCCAGTGTAGTTAAATCGACACAATGTAAATCTACTTCCCTTTCTCTCCTACTTGCTTTACTGTTGCAAATTACAAAATAAGATTTCCATTTCCTGAAATCCAATATTTATAACACTAATATATAACATAATGTAGTATATTAATGCCCTCCATGATTATTTCCACTGCCAACTGCTTTCCATAATTCTGAAGGGGCAGGGGCATAGCTAAGTCACCTGATCTCATGTCTGGTTTTCCTGGGATCCGCCACCCCCAAAAAATGGCCGCACTTGGAATTGCTGTCCCAGCTGAATTGGCTCTTCCAAAGGAGTTCAATATGTCCTTCAGGACTTGGATTTAATCAAAGAGGAACATGCCTTCAGGAATTTGGAACTGTAAAAATCTAGAAGATTGTAACAGGCACCTACCTTTTTCTACACAGCAGTCATTCACCTTCTTTTAGAACGGGCACCTTAATTTCCCTCTGAGGAACCAGCCCTGCTTCCACTCTCAGTCAATGTGGTTTAGGAGTGGCTGTGTGCCCCTCACTCCAGGCATGAGCACGTGAGCAAGGCCCAAGCACACTGCATCCTCTGGCATCAGAGAGTGGCTCAGGCACAGATGCATAATCTTCATTCGCCTAATGCAAGCCAATAAGACCTAGCTGAAGCTTTGATTTGACTTTGAGGAAAGCACACTCTTTCTTCCAGATCTTGGCCTGGAGAGGAGAGGCTGTCTGAGAATGGAGCAAACACGGTGAATGCAACGCCAGGACATGAAATGAGAGAAACCAGGTCTGAGGGTCTGTGTGCCATCATTCGAGGCCCTGGCATGTCGTCCTGAAGCCAGCCTCACCTGCAAATTCCCATTGCTGTGCCTCAACTGAGTTCTCTTGCCTTTGCATCAGTAGCATGATCCATAATTCAACAACTGAATACACTTTCCTTGAGCACCTACTGCACTACCTCCATTGGTAATAGCAACATTTACTGAATGCCAGACATGTTGTTGAGTGCTTTAAGTGAACAATCTCATTTAACGCTGCCAACATCCTTTTGAGGTAGATGCTATCAATTATCCACATTTCTAAAGAAGAAACTGAAGCTTAGAGGAGTCAATGCCAGGAAGAGGATGAAGGCTGGTAAATGGTGAATTCCTAACTACAGCTTCAAACACCAAACCTGTGGTCACACTGGCTCTCAGGATTTGATCCTTATCTACTGGGCTCCAGAATCTGTACTTTTTAATTTATTTATTTCTGAGACAGGATTTGGAAATAAATAAATTTATTTATTGCTGTTGCTTAGACTGAAGTGTTGTATCACAATCATAGCTTACTGCATCCTCAACCTCCCGGGCTCAAGCGATCCTCTTGCCTCAGCCACCTGAGTAGCTGGTACCACAGTGTGCACCACCATGCCCAACTAATTTGTGTACTTTTTGTAGAGATGAGCTTTTGCCATATTGGCTAGGCTGGCCTGGACTCAAGTGATCCACCCACCTGAGCCTCCCATAGGTGCTTGGATTACAGGTGTGAGCCCAGAATCTGTCATTTTAACAACAAGAATAGTTTCTAATACATGCAAAATCTGTTATAGGTCTGATGGAGGATAAAGGAGTTAATAAAGTATATTTTCTGTCCTCAGGGAGCTTACCATTTAGTGGAAGAAAAGTATCTGTGCCCACAAATAATGGTAGGGCACCAAACTATGAGTTCTTTTACCTCCACCTCCAACCTGCCACTGGCTACTGAGCAATGGTCCAAGGTTAGAGCATCATATTTAGCCATAGTATACATTGGCATGCTTACTGGGTTGTGTAGCAGCAATAAATGGTCCCTGAACCAAAAGATGCAGGATTCTATAAGGCTTTTTACTTCTGGAGCAATTCCAGGCTTCCACGTCCTTACTGAATTACCCTTCATTGCAATTTCTCTTATTACTGAGATGATGAGAGTCTAATCGTTGAGACTATTTCCGCCTAACTTTATTGCTATATGCAGGCAACCAAGCTTCATTCTGACTGGAGGTTACACTAAGTCAGATTTAAAAACCCAATTCTGTAGTTCAAGAGAGATGATAAATGGGCTAGACAGACCTCCTCCCTACTCCCCTGCCAAAACCCCAAAGCCTGCCCAATCCCCTATATACCACAAAAGACAGCCACTAGAAACTAAATAACACATAATCTGATGGGCTGATAATAATGCATTGCTTTTATTACCTGAATATTTTGGGGTTACTTTTTCATGTCAGTCTTTCATGTCAAAACTCTCATTTCCCTAAGGCCTACCCACTCAGGCCCTCAACATCTCTCTTCCTTCTTCCTCACGAATGACAATGTAAGGTCATGAAACAGATAGTTTCACACTTTCAATATAAACTCCAAAAAATAAATTGTTAGCAAGTATTTATCTGATCCCTATATTCTAGCTATCACCGTCGGATAATAAAATCCACTGTGATCATGGGGACAACTAGAAAACTTAAGTTTCTATGTTTCTGGTGACTCTGGAAAGGCAAAACTGAAATAATTCATCTGTAGCCTGAATATCATTCCCAATAGGAGTTAGATAAAAGATTATCTTGGCAGAGCTCGAAGACCTTATGGTTTGGGTCTTACTTGTTTATTAGTTAGTCTATGTTGGATCTTGAGAGTTTGCTTTGGAATGGGGAACAGCTATTAGAGCTGTTTGGCAAGTGGGAATGCTAGAAATGGGTTGAAATTATGACATTAATTAAAAAAATCAAATTTCCAGACTGGGCAACATAGTAAGACCTTGTTTCTGCTAAAATTTAAAAAAAAAAAAAAAAAAAAGCTGGCCATGATGGCATCTACCTGTAGTCCCAGCTGCTTGGGAGGCTGAGACAGGAGCCCTTGAGCCTGGAAAGTCAAGGCTGCAGTGAGCCCTGATTGTGCAACTGCGCTCCAGACTGGGCAACAGAACAAGAACCCTGTTTAAAAAAAAAAAATAGTCATTATATAATTTTTTTTTTTTTTTTTTTTTGAGATGGAGTCCCACTCTGTCACCCAGGCTGGAGTGCAATGGTGTGATCTTGGCTCACTGCAACCTCTGCCTCCTGGGTTCAGGCAATTCTCCTGCCTCAGCCTCCTGAGTAGCTGGGATTACAGGTGCATGCTAACATGCCTGGCTATATTTTGTGTTTTTGTAGAGATGCAGTTTTGCCGTGTTGGCCAGGCTGGTATCCAACTCCTGACCTCAGGTGATCCATGTGCCTTGGCCTCCCAAAGTGCTAGGATTAGAAGGATGAGCCACTGGGCCCGGCCTCAAAATTATCTCATGTGTGCAAAGACATATTATAGAAACTACATGAATATGTAAAATAAAACATACGATTTCCTCTGCCTGGACTTTCCATTTCTCCATCCTTCAAGTTTCAGCTTAAACAGATCTATCTTTGGGAAGATTTTTTTTTTTTTTCACCTCCACTTAAGCCCATTTCAACTCAATGAGGACTTCTGTGCTTTTGAATGCAGGTTTCTAATGATTTGGAGGTTGTGCCACTGGAACAGAGGGAAAGACTTCTAAGGCTTTCATAGAGAGCTTATGTGTTCATGAATATTGAGCAGAACAGGAGTTACTTGCATGGACTGAGCAAATAGAAGACCAAAATAATCTCTTTATGACTTTTTGCTTTAAACATCACTTATCCTTTTTGTTTGCTTTTCAGAGTCAAGAAATCTTTTTTATGTGGAGCTATTTACAGCTTTTAACAACTGAGTAAAATATACTCCTATGAGCAAAAATAGGAGAATATTTTTTTCTCTCTACCTTATTTCTCTGTAATTTGGAAACTATAAGTTTACTTAATTTATGGTAGTATAGTTATTTGCATAAGTTCAGTAAGAATCTATTTTCTTTTATAACACACCATTAGAGACACTAGTTATTTCAAGGCTTTGACTGGAATGATATGTTTTCAGACTTTTCAGACTGCTTTGAGGAATTGAGGTTGAGCTATGGAGCTGATAAAAGCCCCTTGGAAAAACTGGCCTTGTACCTTGTTTTTATAAGGTTCCCAGCCTGTGGTAAGTAAAAATGTCCCTTTCTTATAGGTCTAGGAATCCCAAGTTATTTTGGTACCTCTTGAAAAGAAGAATTCATTCAATTCACACAGGTATCTGCAGCAAAAATAAATCTCTGGCTGGGCTCAAGATGTTTTTAAAATGTCTAACCTGAGATTCCTCATAAAAAAGATCCAGCAAAGCCAATATATTTTTTAAAAGACCCATATACCAAATAATTATTCATGCTATGTTTTATGCAAACAGTTAGGCCAAGTGTAAATAAGATTAAAACTTACTTTGCAAATAAATTGGTCCTACTATGATTTGTCCTTAGCAGAAATGGGAAACTGGAGAGAGAAAAATTATGTTTTAAAAAAAACTATGACATGTCTGTTATTAGATTCTAGCCTTGGCTGGGCACAGTGGCTCATATCAGTAATCCCAACATTTTGCGAGGCCAAGGCAGGAGGATGAATCACTTGAACCCAGAAGCTCGAGACCAGCCTGGGCAACATAGGGAAACCCCACCTCTACAAAAATTTATTAAAAATTAGCTGGCTTCGGTGGCGCACACCTGTAGTTCCAGCTACTTGGGAGGCTGAGGTGGAAGGATTGCTTAAGCCCCAGAGGTCAAGGCTTTAGTGAGCTATGATCATGCCACTGCACTCCAGCCTGGGCAACAGAGCAATAACCTGTCTCAAGAAAAAAAGAAAAGGAAAGAGAAGGGAAGGGAAGAGGAAGGGAGGGAAGGTGAGGGGAGGGGAGAGGAGTGGAGGGGAGGGGAGTGGAGGGAGGAGGGGAGGGGAGGCGGGAGGGACAGGGAGGGGAAGGGAACGGTGGGGATGGGAGGGGAAGGGAAAGGAAAAGAAAAAAGAGATTCTAGCCTTGTCCGACATTTTTGAGCCCATACTAATGACTCATATTTGATTGGTTTTTGGGGATATTAGCCTGAATCCCTCAAGGCTTCTTCAGATCAATTCTGCAACGATTCCTGAAGCTAAGACTTTCACACCTTACATTAGGGCTCTTATAGTTTATTGTTCTTTTAAGTGCTGTACTGATATGGACAAGACATTGCATAATGTTTTTCTTTTTTTTTTAATTTATTTTATTGCATTTTAGGTTTTGGGGTACATGTGAAGAACATGCAAGATTGTTGCATAGGCACAAACGTGACAGTGTGATCTGCTGCCTTCCTCCCCATCACCCACATCTAGCACTTCTCCCCATGCTATCTCTCCTCAACTCCCCTCCCCCCGCTGTTCCTCCATTTCCCCCCAACAGGCCCCATATGTTCTCATTGTTCAACACCTATGAGTGAGAACATGTGGTGTTTGATTTTCTGGTCTTGTGTCAGTTTGCTGAGAATGATGGTTTCCAGGTTCATCCATGTCCCTACAAAGGACACGAACTCCTCATTTTTTATGGCTGCGTAATATTCCATGGTGTATTTCTTATACTGACATTGCACCAAGGCACCTGGGAATACACCCAGACAAGCAAAATGGTTTCACTCCTCTTACCCTGGGGGAAACCCCTGCCCCAACTATACCCTCTGTCAACAGGAAGAAGCTAGAACAGTTGTCAGCCTTTTCCCATCTCCCCGGCTCACATCTCAGGACTGAGGTATGCCGAAGCTCAAGGGAGGGGACTGAAACTGCCTTTGCAAAGATTTTGACAGCGAGAAAAGTCTAACATGACTGACTCCATCTTGCTTCTTCTAGTCTCACAGGATGGCTGTCTTTGCCCATTCCTGGGGGCCAATCGAGCTAACCATGGGAGAGATTTAGTTTACTGTTTCACTTGGAAGCAAGTATAATAGTCCCTCCCTAAAACTAATCTCCTCCCTGCTCAGAGAGTGAAACTAATGAAAGGCCACAAGATTAGGCTCATTGGAGGGGCCTGAATTCTGTTAAAATACAGGTATCATTTTATAATCCCTTACTGCTCAGGAGTTTTGTGGCCAGAGGTCACAAGATTTGTGACTTCCCCGATTGCTCCTATAGATAACATCGCTATTGTAGAACCTAAGATTGGTCTTTTGAGATGTTTTTCAGACTTTTGTATTCTGGCGATCAATTGATCCTACCTGGATTCATGACTCATGACTCAACTGGTCCTGTGGCCCCCACCCAGAGGCAGACTCAGCTCAGGAGGACAGTTTTCCACACCCCTATGATTTCATTCCCAACTAATCAGCAGTACCCATTACCTCGCCCCCTGCCCATCAAACTATCTTTAAAGTTCTGAGAAAGATTGATTTGAGTGATAACTCTAGTCTTTCTGCTTGGCTGCCTTGTCCTTTCTTTATTGCAATTAAAAAACAAAAATAGATGAGGGAGCCAGGCATGGTGTCTCATGCCTATCATCCCTGTATTTTGGGAGGCTGAGCTGGGAGGATGACTTGAAGCCAAGTTTGAGACTATCCTGTACAACAAAGTGAGCCCCCCCACCCCCTGTCTACAAAAAACAAATTAGCTGGGTGTGGTGGCATGTGTCTGTACTCCCAGCTACTCGGAAAGCTGAGATGGGAGGATTGCTTGAGCCCAGAAGTTCAAGGCTTCAGTGAGCTATGACTATACTGCTGCACTCCAGCCTGGACAGCAGAGCAAGAACCTGCCTCTAAAAAGAAAAAAAAGTAAGCACGTTCTGATAGTATATCTCATAATATCCTCTCATTTTCTGTTTGTAATATGCATCAAAATGGTAACAGAGGGACTACTTATCTCTGTATCATTTTTCCCAATACAACTTGAATGCTATCAAAGTGAGGATTATGTTTCCCTTTTCACCATGGTATTCACAGTGCTTGGCATATTATTAGATGTTCATTAAATAACTATTAACAGAAGGAATGAATGAACCAATGATTATGAACTCATAATCATGAGTCGTGAGGAGACAAAAGAATTTGTTTGGCTATTGTGTAAGTGTATTTGTAATTTGAATTTCTGGAGATCATTGTTGAATAGATATGATGTATGCTGTTTTCAAAAGCGTCATTGAAAAGTGAATGATTAGATAAACTTACAAATTATTAACTATCTTCAAACATTCTCTTTGTCATTCTGCTATATATACATTTTTCCCTTCTTCCCACCCCCGCCCATTTTCTTTCTGCTACAGGTATAGAGTATTAACAAAGGTGGTAGAACTTTTCTCAAATATACAGTTTTTTAAAATAATCCAAAAATAAATCTTTCTCAACATTTGAAACAAAGCTAGAAAAGAAATAAAATTCAGTGAGTATATTGTTTCCTAAAGAGACAAGAGTATGTCTTTCATTTGTTGGTATGTCAGATTGTCTGATATCACACAATCCAGATTAAATGCAGCCAATAAGACTACCTTTGCTTTGGAAATTGGCCTTATTAGATCCAAGAAGCTTTCTTGCAAATCTATAATATGAACAAAGTATAAGAGAAGCAAACAATACTTTTGCATTCAAAGACCATGAGTTTAAGAGAAATAGTCACTATTGTAATGATTGCTTTGTAATTGTAAATTATTACAAATTTATCATTGATAAATGTCTATTCCACTATTGGAAATATGTTGGAAGAAGCTGGAATGTGGAAATAAAGAAAATAAATATAAACATATACTATCTGTTGTATCCCTTTCTATCTTGTTCATCTTCACTAGATGGTAGTAATAAAAATGAATTCATCTTGGGACTTATAAAGCATTTATAACATGCCAGGTACTGTTTGTTCCAAACTCGTTGTGTATGTTAACTCATATAATATATGCAACCCTATAAGGTCATATACTCCCTATAAAGTCATATAACTTACTTAATATATGCAACCCTATAAAGTCACAATAATCCTCTAAGATCAATACCATGAGTTATTCCACTTTGCAGAGAAGGACATGAAAGCACCAAGAGGTTAAGTGACTTGCTTAGGGCACATAGTAAGTCACAGAGCTAAGGTTTAAACTAAGATGGTGTGGCTCCCCAGACCCTGCTTTTAATAATTTACTATTTTAGATATTACATATATTCTATTGATGCTATATTCTTCCTAGAGTAACACTTCTAAATCAGCAAGCATGCACTGAGCGCTGACCTAGATGCCATGGAGTAAACAAAAACAGATACCATTTGATGCTTCACTTACTCTAGGGTATCTTCCCAAACTAAATTGAATTTCAAATGTTTAGATTTTTCCTGACATTGGTTCTCAGCTGATGTGTTAGGGCATACTGGAGTGTCAGATCAAACTTTGATCTGATTACACTTTAATTTTGCTTCACCAACAGTAGATAGAATGTGAAGCTAAGGTCCTGCTATGCAGGACAGAATGTGGTAGAAACCTCTAGTAGATAAGACACAAGAGGCATAAAATAATATGCTAGCCCCTAAGAAAGATCACAGGTTTCTTCAAACATATGAGATTCTTTAGTGGAGATTTTTGGCTCTTGTAGAATGTAAGCTACCCAAGGGCAGAGATTTGTTCTGTCTTGTTTACAGTTGTAATCCCTAGGAGCTAGTGCAGTGCCTGGCACAGAGTAAACAATAAATAATTGATAAAAAATTGAATGAATGAATGAATGATTTAAAAAAATCAGAGAGTGGGGAAAAGTAGAAATAGATTTACTCTAACAGTGACATAGTGCTGACGAGGAAGAATAGGATAATGGTGCACGATTTTAGAGTCACTGCTGTGTATTTTTATCTTCTTCTATGGTGTGCTTTTCAACTATTTAAATAGCAGTTTTTAGTACTTTTCTTTCTTTGTGCCATAAAAAATTCTAGGATTCAGAAATTTATCATGAACACAAATATGTATACAAATCCTTTCTAAATCTCTCAAAGAAGGAATGCTAATGTATTTACAGTTGCACATCCAAAATAAAAGAACTACTCTGTTTGGTTTTTGATAGACAACTTGCATAACAAACAGAAAACACAGCCACAGTTTCTAGAGAAATGCTTATTAAAAAGACATACAGCTCTAAAAAACAAAGTCTATTAATACAAAAATGAAGGAACTATTTTTAAACGATGCACAGCCCAAACTACAGAGTCTTTGTTTTAAACAGAGAGTGCTCGAGCTGAGATATATTCTTTAAATCTCTGAGTCTTACTGTTTAAACATCACCCTTTGGTAGTTTAGGGAAAGGATAGAATCTTGGACCTTAACAAAAACCATCTAGCTTTTCACTAACAATTTTCATATCTCTAGCTATATATAGCAATCTTTCCATTCTACAGCATTGCAAAGTCACTTTCTTTTTTATTTTTATAAAAAGTAAACAAATCCAGTTTTGCTTTGGGTACAGCTCTGAGTTGGGGGAGCTAGTTTGAAGGAGGTATATTGAGTACTGGGGGAGGTATCAGGAACGCCTGGCTTAAGATAAATATCCAGACCCCCTCAGATACATGGGAAACAGCAGACAATAGAAAGAATCATTGAGCAGAATTAGTACAAGGCATTATATTCTACATGTGAAATTTCAATAAAATGTGTCTTTAAAAAATATAACAAAATAACATAAAATAAGTTTTACCTTGTTGGGTGAGTTATTTCTGAGCAACAGGCTTTAAAGTTTGATAAGACTATGTTTCAATCTTAACTGTCCATATGTGACTGTGGACAAGTTATTTAAGCTCTCTGGGGCTCGCTTTCCTTATCTGTAAAAAGATATTTAATCCTTACCTTCTAGGGTTGTTATAAGGATTGCATTAGATGCATATGTAAATCACTTAATGCATCATCTGACATTTTTATTTAATAAGTTTTTATTAAATGCCTGCTGTATATCTGGGACTCTGCTTTATTCTCGAAATACAAGACTGAAGAAGACAGGTAAGTTCTTCCTCTTGCAGATCTTGGAATTCAGTAGGAACACTGTCAACTAAACAGGCTACTTCTTTTTCAGGGTTTGTGATTTTACCCTACTTGCAAGTTAATAAGCTAGCCAGTTAAGGCTTCATAGATGCTGGCAGAAGACATGAGACTCCTGGATCAGACACAGATGACTTTATTAACCACTGCACAAGTAAGCCACATGGATGTCATGTTCATTGGTTGCTCCTGCTCTCCAAGTCCTGCAGGGGCAATGTGGAGGGGCCAAGTGCATGCTGCAAATGAAGCGGGTTTGCATCACAGCTGAGACACACTGAGCTTGAAAATTCACTGCTTTTAAACTAAGCAGAAAACAGCCTATTCTTTGTCTTAGAGGAAGATGTTGCCTCACTGCAAGGCTGCTCATGGCAAATATAACTGTGAAAAATAGCTGTCAGAGTCTTGCATTCTTGGCATACCCAGGAAAAATACACAAGGACACTCAGGGCTCATGATGGACTGCCTCTCCCAACATTCATCATCTGAAAACAGGGATAATAACAGCATCTAACTTATAAAAATGTTGTGAGAGTTAAATGAGAAAATCTATGCCAAAATTGGGGGAACTGGAAATTTTAAAGAAGTCATTAGGCCAGGGGTGGTGCCTCAATCCTATAATCCCAACAATTTGGGAGGCCTAAGCAGACAGATCACTTGAGGCCAGGAGTTCGAGACCAGCCTGGGCAACATGGTGAGACTCCGTATTTACAAAAAATTAGCCGTGCGTGGTGGTACACACCTGTAGTCCCAGCTACCTGGGAGGCTGAGATGGGAGGATCACTTAAGCCTGGGAGGTTAAGGCTGAAGTGAGCTGTGATCACACCACTGCACTCCAGCCTGGGCAACAGAGCTAGATCCTGTCTAAAAAAAAAAAATGTCAGCAATACTTGGTACAAAAAGTAATAAGTGTAAGCTATTGTTATTGACAGTTGTAACAGTACAATGAGCAGAAGGATTAGGTGATGTTTAAATGTTTGCTGAATTGATGAGTTGATGTGGGGTCAAAATAATAATAAATAATAGGTGACATTCATATTTTATCATGAGGTGCTGTTTTAAAAACTATATATAAATTATTATTCATTTGCATATATTATTTCATTTAATAACCCTATGAGATAGGTACTATGATTTTCCCAACTTTATAGACAAAATTGTGCAGATGAGAAAGCTGAGGCTGAAGGGAATTAAGTGATTTGCCCATGTTTAGATAGTCATGGAATTGGGATTTGAACTAAGTATTCATTATATTGACACTCGCTAGGAGATGCATCAATCTTTAGTAAGAAAATAAAAAATCTTTTTTTTTTTGGCAAATTTTTTTTTCTTACTGTTTCTGAATGCACCTTGAGGTTCAGATTTTTTTGACATTAGAGTGGTAATATCTATTAAGGTTTACACTTGGGTAAGAGGAGTTAGAAGACCACATGACTGCTTTCAATAAGCTTTACTTCCTTCTAAAGTCTAGGCCAATGTGTTCTTGACATTGAAATGCAGTAGTCAAGTAAAATTATCACCTCACCCACTAAGTCCCCAAAGTGGGAAACACAGCATTCGGCAACATTTTTCTAAAGGTGGGCTTAAAAAAAGAAAACTACCTTAATAATTATTAAAGCTCTCTCTCATACTTATACACACACTCATGCAAACATATGTTAGCAAAAGCTATAGGGAAGCACAAATAAACAGAAAGGCATCCCATGGTCATGGATCGAAAGATTTAATGTTGTTAAAAATGTCCATACTAGCCAAAGTAAACTACGTATTTAATGCAATCCCTCTCAAAATCCCAATGGTATTTCTTTGCAGAAACAGAAAAAAAAATTCTAAATTTCAAATGGAATCTCAAATGACCCAAAATAACCAAAATAATCATTAGAAAGAACAACAAAGCTGGAGGCTTGAAGACTTTCTGACTTCAAAACATATTACAAAGCTACAAAAATAAAAACAGCCTCCCTGTCCCCTGTATCAGTACTAGATGCCAGTAGCACTCACCCTTAGTCATGGCAATCAAAAATGTCTCAAAGTATTGCCAAATGTCTTCTGAGGGCAATACTGTCCCAGTTAAGAGCCACTGATCTAACTAATCTGCTATTATTTGACATTTACTTTGTCATAATTTAAAGCAGCAGCACTTACGAAGCTGCCAAAATATTTATACTCAGCACATCTTCAAATTACTTCTGTAGGACAAAAACAGACAAATCAACTAGAAATAAGCCAGTCACAAAAAAACAAATATTGCATGATTCCACTTATATTAGGAATCTAAACTAGTCAGGCTCTTAGAAAGAATGGTGGTAGCCAGGAGCAGGGGGGACAGGGAAAAGGTGAGTTGTTGTTTAGCGGGTATAGAGTTTCAGTTTTGCAAGATTTGAAAAAGTTCTAGAGCTCTCTTATACAACAATGTGCATAGAGTTAACACAACTGCATTGTACACTTAAGTAAGTAAATTTCATCTGTTTTATACTACAATAATTTTAAGAACATAGGAAGGACATGATCTTAGAATAAGGGCTGTCTTCTATAATAAAGAACAATTTGCAACCCAATTCCAACATGTTAACAGGTTATCTTTTTGTTTCAATGAGACCGGCTAAAAGTCTGTGTCTCATCTAAGCAAGAGGAAGCTCACAGTGCCAAGTCCGCACCCCCAATCATTTGGATGATGGTTCTACTCAAACGTATGGAGACCAAAGCCCCAGTTGGTGTTGTCTGGCCTCGTGCTCTGGACATATACATTTCAGAAGAACCTTTGGTGGGTAGAGATCAAGGATTGGAATCGTAGGTCCTGACAGAACAACGACTTCACACCATCAGCACGTAGTTCACACACTAGGTGAAAATAAATTCCAAGTGGACTGCAAATATAAATCTGGGAGAGGGAGAGAGGGATGAATAGGTGGAACACAGAAGAACATTGGGGCCATGAAATTATTCTGTGTGATACTGTAACGTTGGATGCATGTCATTATACATTAGTCAAAACTCATAGCATATGAAAACAGAGGGTGGGGTGGCCAGGACAGGGCGTGTCGCAGGCTTGTGCAGGTTGGAGCACCTGCACTGCTCAGGATGTAATGTGTAACCTGGGGCCAGGGTGAGCAGCATGGGCCTGTGAGGCCTGTGGGTGCCCGCCTCCCCCACCGTCCCTCACAGTAGGCTCCGCTCCAGTTGCCACCCATGGATTCCAGTTCCAGACAGAAGGCTGCGTGTTCTCCACCCTTTCTTGTGGCCCCCACAGGCCCGGGTTACTGTGGCAACCCTGAGAGCAGCCTTGGCGCTATGAAGGAGCCACAGGCTACCCCTCAGCCTTACTTGAGGCTGGTACTGGAGGTGTTACGCAGGGCTGTGGCAGCACTGGGTCAAAGTATGGGACCAGATTCTAATTCTTATGGTTTTCGATGAGAATGGGTGATATGGGCAGTTATTTTTGGATTTTTTGCTGTTCTTTTTTTGTGGAGAGGTTTTAGATCAGTTAGGAATTGGCTTTATGTGGGAGGAGAGAAAAAGCTTGCTGAAACACTTTCTAGACTAATTGAGGAAAAATGTAAACTACTTGAAAAGTTTAGCATTTTCAAAAAGAGTATGAAGACTATGAAGTCGAGTCATCTTTATAGGATCCCAGCTTTGAGAAGGAAGCAACACAAGCACAAAGTTTGGAGGCAACCCGTGAAAAGCTGAACAGGTCCAATGCGGAACTTGAGGATGAAATACTCCTTCTAGTAAAAGAGTTAAAAGAAGAGAAATTGAAATAGTCTGAACAAAATGAACTGAGGGCAGATATTTCAAAAAGGATACAGTCTCTAGAAGATGAGTCAAAATCCCTCGAATCACAAGTAGCTGAAGCCAAAATGATCTTCACGACTTTATTTCAAATGAATGAAGAACTGAAGATAGCAATAAAAGATGCTTTGGATGAAAATTCTCAACTTCAGGAAAGCCAGAAACAACTTTTGCAAGAAGCTGAAGTATGGAAAGAACAAGTGAGTGAACTTAATAAACAGAAAGTAACATTGGAAGACTCCAAAGTGCACGCAGAACAAGTTCTCAGTGATAAAGACAATCACATCAAGACTCTGACTGAACGCTTGTTAAAGATGAAAGATTGGGCTGCTATGCTTGGAGAAGACAGAACGGATGGTGATAACTTGGAGTTAGAAATGAACAGTGAATTGGAAAATGGTGCTTACTTAGATCATCCTCCAAAAGGAGCTTTGAAGAAACTGATTCATGCTGCTAAGTTCAATGCTTCTTTAAAAAGTTTAGAAGGAGAAATAAATCAAATTTACATTCAGTTATCTGAAGTTGATAAAATGAAGGAAGAGCTTACAGAGTGTATTAAAAATCTTGAGACTGAACAAGCATCTTTGCAGTCAGAAAACACACATTTTGAAGTGAGAATCAGACGCTTCAACAGAAACTTAAAGTAATGACTGAACTATATATCAAGAAAATGAAATGAAACTCTACAGGAAATTAACAACAGAGGAAAATCACCAGGTAGAGACAGAAGAGAAACTATCTAAAGTAGACAAAAGGATCAGCCATGCCACTGCAAAGCTGGAGACCTACAGAAAGTGAGCCAAAGATCTTGAAGAAGAATTGGAAAGAACAATGCATTATTATCAAGGGCACACTATTTCCTATGAGAACCAAGCACATGATAATTGGTTCGCAGCTCGAAGTGCTGAAAGACATCTCAAAGATTTAAGGAAAGAAAATGCTCACAACAGACAAAAATTAACTGAAATAGAGTTTAAATTTGAACTTTTCGAAAAAGATCCACATGTACTGCATGTTCCAAATACACCACGTGGCAGAGAGCATTCCCCATATGGCCCCTCACCATTGGCTCGGCTTCATCTGAAATGAGACCTTTTCTGTCTCCTCCAACTTCATTGGAGAGTCCACCCAGACTGTCACCTTTGCTTCCAAGGAGAGGAGGAAGAGGCTCAAGAGGCCCAGGGAGTCTTCTGGACCACCAAATTACCAATGACAGAGGAGAATCAAGCTCTGACATGTTAACCGATCCTCACAGGGGTCCTTCTGACACTGGGCCCCTGTCACCTCTGTGGGAAAAGGGAGCTTCTGGAGGTGATTTTCCACCAAGGGATTTTCCAGGTCCAGTATATGCTCCATTTGCAAGTATGCTCATTTAAAAAAATTTTTTTGAAGCTGAATATGTGTTATTAATCAGATATACTAATTTTACTATCTGTTCATGTAGTAACACAGTGGAGGAAAAAAATCTTCTAGCATCCGTGAGTGTACCATTACTATTCCAAATTGGGAAGGCAGCCAGCCATAAGTGAACTGTAATAGGTTTCAAATGGATTCATCTTAATACTATAGAATTATTTCTGTATTTTGGTAGTCAAAAAATAATTGACTTTTTGCAGATATTATAAAACTAAAATTATCTGTATATTATTGGTAGCAACTGGTTATTTGGTGAAAATTATATCACATGAAAATGTTTTTTGAGAAGGACTTTGATAATGAAAGAAAAAATATTATTGTTATAGTAAGTTTTATATATTTTGAAATAATTCCTCTTTTTTAAAAAACAGGTGTTAAGATAGGACAAAAATTACATTAAAAGTTAATGAGATTTCCTTTAATCATCTGTATTTGAAGAGGTACATTTTTCTCAATGTTGTAAAAATTAATTTGTTAGATCAAGTAATTATTCTGGTGTCAATTTTCAAATAAAAGAATAGGTAATGGAAGTTATAAAATTAATGATTTATTAGGACACAGAACAGGTTCTCTTAGTTATAAAATGTCTTTTACCAATCTCTTAAACAGTGAGAAATGTCTATCTACCGAGATCTGGATTTTTCCTCCCACCTCTGCACTGTGAAGGCGGAAGCGAGTTCCTTCAGGGTTGATTCCGCCTTCAAATGAGCCTGCTTCTGAACATCCAGAACCACAAGAAAGAAACCTGACAAGATTTTTGCCCTCTTTAGAGTAATTTTGACTGATCTCATTTTCAATTTAAAGTAACGGCTGTTACTGTATAACTGCTATTTATACTTAATTTACTTTACTTATACTTTTGCTAAAATATAGATGTAAATAAAGATGATTTAAATGTGAATCTTATGATTTCTATTTTATTTTATTCTAGAGAGTATAACTATTTTAATTATATAGTTTAACCATTTTGATTAACTAATCCACTATTTTATAAACAATAGTGGGAGTTTTATATATGTAATCTTGCAGGTGGGGAGGCTTTAAATTCTAAAGGCTATGTCTTTATGCCAAGAACTATATTAACTGTGGTTGTAGACAAAGTGAAAGTAAATTTATGCTTAATTAAATAAACTTTAGTTGATTTAAAGACTTGTTTGGCATTGATAATAAAATCAGCTAGTTTTCTATTAAAAAAACCTCATAGCATATGCAATGTTAACGATGAGTTTAGTTGATAGTAATGTGTCAGCATTGGCTCATCAATTGTAACAGATATGCCACACTAACACAAGATGTTAATAATCGGGGAAACTGTGTGTGTGGGTGGGGCAGGAAAAGGGTATATGGGAACTCTATACTTTCTGTTCAATTTTTCTGCAAACCTCAAACTGCTCTAAAAATTCATTGAAAAAATGAGATGTAAGAAGGAAAAGTAAATGAAAAAATAAAAATACCTATAGAAGAACCTATAAATTAATATATAATTTAAGAATAAACTTGGAATATATCAAAAAACATGAATCAAGAAAGAAAAGACTAATACACCACTAGAAAAATGAGAAAAAGATATTAATAGACTTTTTTAAAAAGGAAGAACAATAAATGTTCAATAAGACTATGAGAGAAATGTTCAGTCACACTAATATGAAAACTTAAAGTTATGAGATTTCATTTTTATCTATGAAATTGGCAAACATTTTTAAAAGAGATTGTAGTAATCACGAGGGGCCAAACAGGCCCTTTCACATACGGCCAGTGAGGACCGTACACTGGGATGACCTTTGGTCAGAAAAAAATTTCCAAAACTTGGAAGGCAAAATATGATTGCATAATTTGTTTTCATGTGAGGGCATTGCCTAACTAGCCCATCTAAGGTGAATTGAATCCTGATTTGTTATTGATTTGGACATTTTACAACTGTAAATTCATATGTTAGCTAGTAGAAGACTGGTAAGATGTTAATATTTTTGTCCAATAGAGATATAATTTCTGTCCTGCACAGACGAAAAGGATTTCTGCTCTGTAGAGAAGATAGCACCAAAAGCTATGGTTTATCACCCTGTAGGACATTAATCAGATTTATATCTAATTTAGCAATAATTTATAATGATTTTATTCTTTTTCTTATATATGTATATATTACATACATGTATATTATATAGTATATATACATAATATACATACTATATATATATCATATACATTATGGGATGTACATATACATATATATGCATATATTATATAATACATATACATATGTATATATGTATATACATATAGATATATGTACATAATATATATATATACTTATAGGTATACATAGTATATACATCTATATATGTATATACATTATTGATAGAAATACATATGTATACAGACATATATAGATATACACTGTGTGTGTGTTTGTGTTTGTATGTACACATAACTTCTCATGTCTTTCTTTGAACTGGCTTTGTTACCCTCCTGGTTTCTTCATTAATGAGTTAAAATAAAAACTTGACCTGTGCTTACTCTATATTTTTATGAGAATACTTTTTAGCATTTTAAAAATTATACATTTGACATTGTACAGGAGTAAACTTGGCTAAATATTTTAAGTCTTAAAAATGTACATGCTTTTTAACCTCACAATTGCATGTCTAAGAATTGATCCTAAGGAGCTAAGGATGTGCTCAAAGACTTAGCTCTGAGAATGTTTAGAGATGTGTTGTGTATAATAATGAAATACCAGAAACAAACATGCAACATTAGGGCACTGATTAATACCTACATGGGTGTGTGTTTGTTTGGGTTGTTTTTTTTTTAGACAGAATCTCATTCTGTCACCCAAGCTGGAGTGCGGTGCTGTGATCATGGCTCACTGCAACTTCAAATTCCTGGGCTCATGCAATCCTCCCGCCTCGGCCTCCTGAGTAGCTGGGACTACAGGTGTGTGCCACCATGTCCCCTCCCTATAAGAATGGTTGTTTCCAGGTACATAAAATTTTTAAGTTTAAAGTTTTTCTTTTGCCTTGTTCATATTTTCAAAAGAAAAAAGTTTGAAAGTCACAAAGTCTAGTTCCACTGTTCTCGTTGTTGTTGACATCTATTGAGGTGCTTAGCCCCTGACTATAGTTTTTCCCTCTGTCCCAATTCCTGCTACTATCATAGGGAATTCAGAGCCCTTAAACAGAACTGATCCAACACTCTGGCTTTTTCATTCCTGAATTTCCCATTTCCAGTGATCTTTACCTCCTTTGCACTTTCGTAATTCACTCTAAGACATGTTGATCCTGTTTTCATTCAGAATTAGTCATTAGTCCTCTCTAACACTTTTGTGCTTTTTTTCTCTGCTTTGCTTTTAGATTAAAATGCTTTTGTTGTTTTTCCAATTTAAAAAAGAATGCATGTTTACTGGGAAAACTTTTCAGAAAATACAGAAAGATTTAAAAAAGAAAATGAAAACATTGCAGCTTGTGGATTAGCACTCAGCATGTTGGTAACCTTAGAAACATATTGCTAGGAATAGTTTTTTGTTTGCTTCATCTAAATGAAATCTTACTATTCATTTTACTTTCATTATCTGCTTTTTGCCGCTAAACAATTTATCTTTCCAATTCAGTAAATACAGATCTATATTGAAATTATTATGGCTGAAAATAATTAATTGTACAGCTATCATATTCTTTATATTCTAGGGTTTCCCAGCTTCAGCACTGTTGACATTTTGGCCTGGATAAGTCTTTGTTGTGGGAGGCTGTGTTGTACACTGAAGGATATTTAATAGCCTCCCTGTCCTCTGTATCAGTACTAGATGCCAGTAGCTCCCACCCCTAGTTATGACCATCAAAAATGCCCCCAGATATTGCCAAATGTTTGCTGTGGGCAATACTGCCTCAAGTTGAGAACCACTGATCTAACCAATCTGCTATTGTTTGACATTTAGGTTTTATCTACTTTGTCACAGTTTAAAGCAGCAGCACTTGTGAAGCTCCTAACATATACAAACTCAGCACATCTTTAAATTACTTCTATAGCATAAATTTCTAGCAAGGAATGGCACACTTAAAATGTTGATGTCTATTCCCAGATTTCTCTCCAGAAAGATTGTATTAATTTAGAATACCATTAAAGCAGCCTAAATGTCATTTCCTGAGATCCTGTCTACTTCCAGGTATTGTCAACCTTTTTCATCTTGCTTTGTGATAGGGAAAACAAAGTATTACTTTACCCTTTTAACTTGTAATTCTTTGATTGCTTACCAGGTTGGTAACCTTTACTATGTTTATTAGCTATTTGTGTTACTGCTTTTATGAACAGCTTATTAATGTCCTTTGTTCACCTTGATTTTGTAAGAGCTGTTAATTCCTTCTTCCAATTTGTAATTTTTCTTATAACCTGATGTAAACCTTTTTTTCTTATAACCTTTATAAGGTTTCCTGTACAGAAGTCATACATTTTTATGTTTTTAAATTATCAGCCTTTTAATTATGGTATTACATTTAATGGTGTCAAACTTAGAAAGATCACCTCTAGAGCCAGGCCCGGTGGCTCACACCTGTAGCACTTTGGGAGACCGAGGTGGGCAGATAACTTGAGGTCAGGAGTTTGAGACCAACCTGGCCAACATGGTGAAACCCTGTCTCTACTAAAAGTACAATAATTAGCCAAGCATAGTGGCAGGCCTGTAATCTCACGTCCTCAAAGGCTAAGTTAGGAGAACTGCTTGAACCTGGGAGGCGGAGGCTGCAGTGAGCTAAAATCATGCCCACTGCACTCCAGCCTGGATGACAGAGCGAGCCTCCATTTCAAAAAAGAAAGAAAATAAAGAAAGAAGGAAGGAAGGAAGGAATGGGGAAAAAAAGATCACTTCTAAAATATTGAACTTCAGTATTTTACTCTATTAGGCTAATCTTTTATTTCACTGATATCTTTCATACTCTAACACTAAATATTTTTTCTCTCTAGACCAGTGCACCTTAAACTTGAATATACATATACATCTGAAAATCCTATTAAAATGTGTGTTCTGATTCAGTAGGTTTCGCGTGGGATGAGAGATTCTGCATTTTCAACAAGCTCCAGGTGATACCAGTGCTGCCCGTGGCCGCACTCGGAGTTACCGCTCCTAAACCTTCAGAGCTCAGTCCTCTGTACCCTCCATTCTCTGACTCCTTCCTGAAGTTCCTTCCTTTCCTACCTAGTGTGAACTCCAAAGGCAGCAATTTCAACTACAGCTTGTCTCTGTGTTCTTCTGGAACAACAGTCCTGGCAATCTCCATTCCTGTATTGATGAAGCCACCATTTCTTCCAGGCTCCAGCCACAGCACCCCTGCAGGATATCAGATAGCTTCCACGTACTTCTATTAAAAACATGTGATTTCTCAGGTACATCAGCAAGTCTTCATTTACTTCCCTTTCCCATTCCTAGAGTAACTTTGCCTAAATGTAATTGCCTCAAGCTCCACTCCCCCTCCTCTCACACATCTTAATCAATGAACAACAATGAAAGGAGAACTTCTTTAAGCCATCCAGTGGAAATAACATTTAGCATAGTGACTACTGCACAATTAAAAAAAAACAAACCTACTCAAAGACTCAACAATGTCATATTAAGATTTTCCAACACTTGAGCCAGGCGAGGTGGTCACGCATGTAATCCGAGGACTTTGGGAGGCTGAGGCAGAATGATCACTCCAGGCCAGAGTTCAAGACCAGCCTGGCCAACATTGCAAAACCTGGTCTCTACTAAAAATACAAAAGTTAGCCAGGTTTGGTGATGCTCACCTGTAATCCCAGCTACTCTGGAAAGCTGAAACACAAGAATTGCTTGAACCTGGGAGGTAGAAGCTGCAGTGGGCTGAGATTGCACCCCTGCACTCAAGCCAGGGTAACAGAGTGAGACTGTGTCACTAAATAAATAAACAAACAAACAGCTTCTCATTAAAATATATATATATATTCCCCCCACTGGCAAGATGGCTAAATAGGAACAGCTCCAGTCTGCAGCTCTCAGCAAGATGGACATAGACAGTAGGCGACTTCTGCATTTCCAACTGAGGTATCGGGTTCATCTGATTGGGACTGACTGAACAGTGGGTGCAGCCCATGAAGAATAAACCGAAGCAGGGTGGGGCCTCACCTCACCCAAGTAGCTCAAGGGGTCGGGGCGTGCCCCTCCCCTAGTCAAGGAAAGCCATGAGAGACTGTTCTGGGAGGAACAGGCCACTCCAGCCCAGATACTGCACTCTTCCCACGGTCTTCACAACCGGCAGACCAGGAGATTCCCTCCAGTTCCTACTCTACCAGGGCCCTGGGTTTCAAGCACAAATCTGGGCAGCCATTTGGGCAGACAGCAAGCTAGTAGCAGTGGTTTTTTTTTTTTTTTTTTTTTCAGTGGGACATGGAATGCCAGCAAGACAGAACTGTT
>NW_016107729.1:0-10521 GCF_001604975.1 Cebus imitator | reverse complement strand
TGTACCCCAGTGGGACATGGAATGCCAGCAAGACAGAACTGTTCACTTCCCTGGAAAGGGGGCTGAAGTCAGGGAGGGTCTGTGGCCAGGTGACTCGGCGGGTCCCATCCCCACGGAGCCCAGCAAGCTATGATTCACTGGCTTGAAATTCTGGCTGCCAGCATAGCAGTCTGAGGTCGACCTGGGATGCTCAAGCTTGGTAGGGGCAGGGGCGGCCACCATTGCTGAGGCTTGAGTAGGCAGTTTTACCCTCACAGTGTAAACAAAGCCACCAGGAAGTTCAAACTGGGCAGAGCCCACCAGACCAGCTCAGCAAGGCCACTGCTGCCAGACTGCCTCTCTGGATTCCTCCTCTCTGCATAGGGCATCCCTGAAAAAACAGGCAGCAGCCCCAGTCAGGGACTTATAGATAAAACCCCCATCTCCTTGGGACAGAGCACTTCAGGGAAAGGGTGGCTGTGGGTGCAGTTTCAGCAGACTTAAACATCCCTGCATGACAAATCTGCAGACAGCAGTAGATCTCCCAGCACAGTGTTCGAACTCTGATAAGGGACAGACTGCCTTCTCAAGTGGGTCCTTAACCCCCATGTATCCTGACTGGGAGACACCTCCCAGTAGGGGCAGACAGACACCTAATTTTGGAGAGCACTGGCTGGCGTCTGGTGGGTGTCCCTCCAGGATGAAGCTTCCAGAGGAAGGAACAGGCAGCAATCTTTGCTGTTCTGCAGCCCCCACTGGTGATACCCAGGCAAACAGGGTCTGGAGTGAACCTCCAGCAAACTCCAGCAGACCTGCAGCAGAGGGGCCTCGTAGAAGGAAAACTAACAAACAGAAAGGAATAGTATCGTTGTCCACTCCTAGATCCCATCCAAACATTACCAACATCAAAGACCACAGGTAGATAAATCCACAAAGATGGGAAGAAACCAGCACAAAAAGGCTAAAAACTCCAAAAACCGGAATGCCTCTTCTCCAAAGGATCACAATTCCTTGTCAGCAAGGGAACAGGACTGAAAGTGAGTTTGATGAATTGGCAGAAGCAGGCTTCAGAAGGTGAGTAGTAACAAACTCCTCCGAGCTAAAGGAGTACATTCGAACCCGATGCAAGGAAGCTAAGAACCTTGAAAACGGGTTAGACAAATTGCTAACTACAATAACCAGATTAGAGAAGAACATAAATGACCTGATGGAGCTGAAAAAGGCAGCACAAGGACTCTGTAAAGCATACACAAGTATCAATAGCTGAATTGATCAAGTGAAAGAAAAGATATCAGAGATTGAAAATCAACTCAATGAAATAAAGTGAGAAGACAAGATTAGAGAAAAAAAATCTTACAATGTTCCTGCTAACCTTATTTAGATAGGTACAATTAAGACTTCCACTTTACAGACCAGAAAATAAGGCACAGTGAGTCGATACAGCCAATGAGTATCAGAGCAAGAATTGGCACCCATCCCATGAGCGCCTCAGCTCTCAAACCGCTCTTCTCTGCTGCTGCAGAATCACAGGAGGTCTTAGGGAGTTTGGAGGGCTCAATTCTAATTAAAGTATCTGTAAGAAAGAAGGGGTAGGAAATCTTTAGGTTTTTCAGCTCTTGAAGGCACATTAGTGTCACTCAAGGTCCTCTTTAAAAATACTGTTTCTTGGGCCTCCATGAGAAAAATTCTATTTAATGAGTCAGGGGCTTGTATCTGTATTTTTCATCTGTAAAAGAGGAATGTTATCTCAAATCAGTAGTTTTCAAACTTTTTATATTCAGCAGACCTTTGAACCGGCTCCAATGGGTTACTACAATCAGAGCCAGAGAGCAAGAGAGAAAGGGAGAGAGAGCCAGCAAGCGAGAGCGCTAGAGAGACAGCTGGCCCGTGCCACAAACCACCTCTCAGGTTTAAGTGAAGTCTTCGTTCTCTCTCGTGCAGAGACCATGCCACCCTTCCAGAAAGAAGCATTTTAGGAAAAGAGACCTGGAACTGGCCTAAGGAGTGCCGGTACAGGAAGCATCGGATTTACAACAGTGGCTCTGCCTTCTTCCATGTGATTTCCAGTTTTAAATTCAACTCTCATTTACACAAATCCCACCCACCATGTAAATTTGTTGGACAATGTCCTGCACTCTGCACTTCGTGGCATTTAAAACTTCCACACACGCGCATGTTCTCTCTTGGAGCCCCGAGATCGCTGAGCCGCGCCAGGCAGCTGGCACCGCTGGGAGCGTGGCTCCCGCTGCCAGGGCCGAGGCCGCCCATCCCGCCGGAGCCCGCGCGGGGCTCAGAGCACCCAGGACTCGGGACGCGTCCTGGCTCCAGGCGGGCCGCGGCACCGCCAACCTCAGGAAACCCGCCGAGCCCTAAACGTCTCCAAAGTGGCCGCAGCCTGCGACAGAGAATGTCCCTCCGTGGAGCGCCCGGTGGCCTGCCCAGGGCACAGCCGTGGCCGAGGGGAGGACACACTTCTAACCTGGGGTGCCAGCAGAGACTGTCCGCGAGGGGAGACTCCACGTCCCGCCGCCCGCCCGCACCCGCCGCTCCACGAAAGGGCGCACCCGGCGGGCGCCAGCTCTCCTAGGTGTGAAGGCGGCTGAGGCCCCGCCCGGGAGGCACCCACGCGGCTCCGGAGTGGGCCAGAGGGACGTCTGGAGGCGGGGCCCGGGCGCGCCCGCCCCCATGACCCGGCTATAACACCGGGTCCAGCCGGACGGCCGCGGGCGGGCGGAGGTGCGCGCCTGGGCCCTGGTGAGGCTGAGCGCTCATGGGACGCCGCGCAGCTGCGGCAGCTGCCGGGCGGCGGAGGCGCCGGGAGGAGGAGAGGGAGGAGAGGGCGGCACGGGCGGCTGGGTTCAGGGCACCGAGGTTGCCCGTGCTCCCGGGCTCCGTTTGCAAGGCTCACTCCCGAAGGTGTTGCTTCCAGCATTTGCCTCCTTAAGGAAGCAGGGAGCGTCAGTGTCGGGAGACCCTGAGACCGGAGTGCCGGAGCTGGTGATGCCCCCGCCAGCCTTCAAGTGTTCTCAGGTTCTTCTTTTTATTCATCTGCAGAACATGGACTTCCCGTGCCTCTGGCTACAGCTGTTGCTGCCTTTGGTAGCTGCGCTGGATTTCGACTACCACCACCAGGAAGAGATGGAAGCGTTTTTGAAGACTGTTGCCCAAAACTACAGTTCTATCACTCACTTACACAGTATTGGGAAATCTGTGAAAGGTAGGGTCCGTCTGTGCGTACTTTCCCAAACCCTCAGTCTTCCCTTCAGTATTCATTAAATATGCCTCAGCTTCCCATTTCCTCTTCCACGTACCTGCCCTGAGGGGCGCAGAACAGGTAAACCGATACCCTGCGTGTTGGTTGTTTTCTGCTTTTGCTTTGTTTGGTTGGGTGGAATAGTAGAAAGAACTGAATTTTACTGGGCTTGTCTATTGTAATTCACTGTCACTGAGTCCTTTGCATTATTGGAGTTCTGTCATTTGGATCTTGCAGACATTGGTTATTTGGGATGTGTATTTTAGTTTCTTTTCAAGAAAACTCCAAAGTAAGTCGGTCTATCCATTTCAGTTCCTCTTTGTCTGGGCTTCTTTAAATATGACTTGGACTGTTAATGTCATTTCTTCAAGTCTCTTTTAACTGAAATAATGTAGTTTTGTTGGTAAGATTTCTAGGCCATATCTAATTAGCTTTTTAAAGTTATGCAAAACTATCATTTCTACAAGTTTCTTTTAATTTAAGTAGTACAGTTCTGTTGGTTAGATTTGTGTCATGTATTATTAGCCCTATAGCTTAAAGTTATGCCAAAAAAGTGGTTCTAGTACCAAACGCTGTTTTTAAAATGTATCCATTTGTTTGTTTGAGATGGAGTCTCACTCTCTTGCCCAGGCTGGAGTGCAAGGGCGCAATCTTGGCTCACTGCAACCTCTGCCTCCTGGGTTCAAGCGATTCTCCTTCCACAGCCTCCCAAGTAGCTGGGATTACAGGCGCCTGCCACCATGCCCGGCTAATTTTGATATTTTTAGTAAAGACAGGGTTATGCCACGTTAGTCAGGCTGGTCTCAAACTCCTTACCTCAGGTGATCCACCTGCCTCAACCTCCCAAAGTGCTGGGATTACAGATATGAGTCACCATGTCCTGCCTAAAATGTATCCATTTGAAGAAAACAATTCTAGATAATAATATATTAGTAGTGATTGAATCTCTTCCTAGCATTTTCATATTTATCATTAATAATTTATTAGTTTTAAGTTAGAAATTACATAAAATTATTTTCATTTTTATAGACAAGAAATTAAATAATTTGTTCAAGGTGTCCCAGATGGTGAATTTTATTGCCAGGACTGGCACCCAGACCATTCGGACAAGGCAAATAATTTGATCAGATATTATTATTTCTTAATCATCTTTTATTATCCAGATGTTCCCAAAGAAGTTACCAGAAAACTTAGTCCTTAAATCAAAAGTTTCATAAAGTTTATGCAATTTGGATCTCAATTCTTTGTAAGGTATGTTCAAACTCTACCTGGATTTTAGCTCTGAGCCTTTGAGTCAGTTGAGAGTCTTATAATTACCGTATTCTTAATCATTTTCCAAAATATCAAGGCTATGGCTTCTATATTTGTTTATTTCAGGCTTGCAGGCCCTAAGCCTGACATAAACATATATTAAAGAAAAAGTATTATATAAATGTATTTATGTGCAATGCGAAGTCAGCATCACGGGCTATGTGTAATAGTACTTTGTTTTTAAATAGCATTGCCAAAGACTTGGTGCCAGAACTACTCTATATTACTCTATAATCCAAACTTATAGAGGTTGGGTGTGTGAGAAATCATATCTTGAATCAGCGTACGTATTCAGCCTTCTGAAATCATTTCTCCCCTAGGGCTAGAGTAGAGCAATTTAAAAAGATCTAGGAACACTAATTATATTAATTAAAAAAATATAGAACACAACTATCTTGAGTTATTGTTCAGTCATCATTTGAACCACAAGATGATGAGGATGTTGTTAATTTTAAGTACTAAATGATTTGGTGAGGTTTCCTGTTTTCAAACACAATGTGCTTGTGACAGTTAGGGGCTCTGTTTCCTAATGTGAATCAGCAAATGTGATCTATCCTGCATGATATCAAACCACAATCACAGTAAAAGTCAGCAGGCTTAATATTTTTTAAAATTTTACCTTATATGCACCCTTGTGGTTAAAGGCTTGAGGAGTTATCATGTAAAAATAAAATCTGACACTAGTGGTCAAATATTTGTGTTGAGTATTGCTCTGAATAATAACTCAGATTAAGAAAAATCCCAAATCTGCCATTTGGCTCCAAGCAGTAGGCTAAACTGCACGCCAGCAACTGGGAGGCAGTTGCCAAAGTGTCACTGCACATTAGTGTGACAATTGAGAGATGGTGCTCCTTTGTTGGTGCTCTTTTTCACTAGATAGACTATTTTCCCTAGCCGCTCTCTCCTCTGGTGTAAGATAAGTTTGCTTAGAAAACAGAATTTATGACCCAGGTGCAGTGGCTCACACCTGTAATCATAGCACTTTGGTAGGCCAAGGTGAGAGGATCACCTGAGGTCAGAAATTCAAGACCAGCCTGGCCAACATGGTGAAACCTTGTCTCTACTAAAAATATAAAAACATTAGCTGGGCATGATGGCATGCACCTGTGGTCCCTGCTACTAGGGAAGCTGAGGCAGGAGAATAGCATGAACCCGGAAAGCAGAGGTTGCAGTGAACCAAGATCATGCCACTGTACTCCAGCCTGGCCCACAAGAGTGAAACTTCATTTCAAAATAAAACAATTTACTATACATGTTATATATTTATATCACATGTATTAACATGAGCAATCTTACCCAGAAGGGAAATTAACATTCCTATGTAACCAAATACATTTTTAGTTTTTGTAAAAAAATATTTACATGTTTGTTGTAATTGTGGATTATATTCTGCTTGCTTTTCCATTTCACATTATTTCATCATATATTTCCATGAATTGACAAAGTCTGCAGATGTGAATTCGTTGCTGTATAGTATTTTATCCTCTTGATTATGTGAATTTTCTTATTTATTCACCTCTTTGGGCATCTGTATAGTTTTTGGTTAACTCTGTTATAAACACAGATGCTATAAAACCCCAGATACATGTCATGATAATTACTTCCTATTATTATTGGTGATTTTTAAAAAGTTTCTTAGTTTGAAACTTTTAAAACTCACACAAAAGTTAAGCACACATGTACCCTTTACCCAGATTCAGCCATAGTAGACTATATTTCAGTTGAGCCTTTTGAAGGAAATCCCAGGTGAAAATCTTAGGTGAAACAAGAGAAGCAAAAAAGAACTGATGACTTAGTTCAGAAAAATCAGAAAAGGTACAGTGTCCATCAGTTCATTCATTCAGTCCTCATTCATTCAATTAACAGAATACCTCCCATTTTTTGCCCATACCCATTAGTCTAGAAGGATACCTGGCATATAATCAATAATCTATATCTGTTTATTTAGTGGATCGAATATTTGCTAAGCAAAAGTCATGAGAGGCAAACAAAGATGTGTGTCATTCATTCCCTACCATTAGGTACTCATTTTCAAATACAAACGTATTTACTGTGAGTTTCTCAGAGTAGTCTCTCCACACACACACACACACCAAAATTAGGAACATTTTATTATATTTTTTAAAAATAAACTCTTATGTTGAGGGTTGACTTTCAATAGATAGCAAGGAAAGAGCTGCTCTGCTACAAAAAAAAAAAAAAAAAGAAAAAGAAAAAGAAAACCCAAAGGGCCATTTTAAATGAGATTTCCTACCATCTATTTTAAGAATCTTTCCTTGGCCAGGTGTGGTGGCTCAGGTCTATAATCCCAGCATTTAAGGAGGCTGACGTGGGAGAATTGTTTGAGCCCAGTTTGAGACCAGCTTGGGCAGCATGGTGAGATCCCGTTTCTAAGAAGAAGAAGAAAAAAATAAACACACACACACAAATTTAACCAGGCATAATGGTACATGCCTGTGGTGCCAGCTACTTAGGGAAACTGAGGCATAAGACTCACTTGAGCCTGGGAGTTCAAGGCTGCAATGAGCCATGATCGTGCCACTGTACTCCAGTCTGGACTGCAGAGCAAGACCCTGTCTCAAAACAACAAAAAAAGAAACTGGTCTTGCCTCCTGCTAAATCTAGTCATCATTATATCTGAATATGGTAGGTAGGATAATAACACCTTCCTTACTAGCGATAATATTACTTGAGATTTTTTAAAGCCAGTCAAATTTGGTAGTCTCTGTTATCAGGTACCTTCCATGTAGTAGATGGTTTAATACATTATTTCAATCTCAATAACTCAAAGTAGGCATCATCCTCAATTACAAAACAGGTGAAATGAGCAACAGAGAGGTTAATTATCTTGCTGAAGATCACATAGCTAAGTGTCAGAGGATTCAAACTCAGATCTGCCTATTTCCCAAGCACCCCTCTATTCTCTTTAAAAAAGGCAGCTTGACACACATGGGGATGATTCCATGGAAGTTGAGGTCATTAGTAGAGGGTTTTAGGACCATGCTTTGGGAACATTTGACCTGGAGGTATAGCTTCTAGCAAGAATCTACAGCTGTTCTATTCAAGTCATTAGCCACTATTCAATTGAGGAGTTAAATTTGACTGGGCCAAACTGAGGTGCTAGAAAGTGACTTTGAAGACTTAATACAAAAAAGTAAAATATTTCACTAATAATGTTTTATACTGATTACATGTTGAAATGATAATATTTTAGATATGTTACATAAGAAATATTTTTAAAAATTAATTTTAAGACCAGGAGCAGTGGCTCACACCTGTAATCCCAGCACTTTGGGAGGCTGAGGCAGGTGGATCGCCCAAGCTCAGGAGTTTGAGACCAGCCTGGGCAACATGGTAAAACCCTATCTCTACCAAAAATAGAAAATTTAGTCAGGCATGGTGGCTCATGCCTGTGGTCCCAGCTACTCGGGAGGGTGAGATGGGAGGATCGCTTGAGCTTGGGAGCAGAGGTTGCAGTGACCCAAGATTGTACCACTGCACTCTAACCTGGGTGACAGAGTGAGACCCCCATCTCAAAAATAAGTAAATACATAAATAAAAATTAATTTCACCTGTTTCTTTTTACATTATTGTAACTACTAGAAGATTAAAATTATATATATGACTTGCATTATACTTTGATGGGTTGTGCTGCTATAGAGAGCAATTTGTTATTAATTTTCTCCTGAGTATAAAAGGAATTCTAGTTCATTTAGAAAATCTGTATCATACAACAAAGCACTGAAAAGAAAACAAAAATCTCACCATCCAAAGAAAACATTTAGTAGATTGGAATCTTCATACAGAGGTTTGAGCCTTTTTACCTGCTCTGAGTCAAATATCTTATTTTGTTTGTCCATGCAAATATGTATTTCTAAAACTTGATTTTTCATTTCTGTTTGTATTCTATCAATAGATATATCATTATTTATTTAACTCTTGCCCCACTGGTGAATATTTGTTTCTAAACTTTCCCTGTTATAATCAATGCTGTAGTGAGCACCCTTGTAGCTAAGACAGCAAAAGGCTGAGCACAGGCTTGGAACCACCGTGCCCAAGTGCAAATTCTGGATTCTGAGTTTTGTAGCTGTGTGACTGTGGGTCTTTAGAACAATTCCTGGCACATAGTAGGTGCCATGTAAAAGCTGCTATTACTATTATTATTATGGATACATACCCGAAAAGGGAATTATGAAGTCTAAAGCAGTTTTCAGTATTTGATAAATATACTGAATTGCCTTCCAAAAAGATTGTGTTGATTTATAATCTCTTGAGAAATGCATGTTAAGAAGAATAAAAGAATTCTTCTAAAACTTACACTAGTCATCAATCAATACTGTCATTAGTGCTTTGGAAGATTATTGTAGTATGTATTTCTCGTTGTTAGGTTTTAAGTATGGGGGACAATTTATTTATCTTGCATCTTTCTCTAAGAACTCTCACCTTCCCATAATCAACAGACATTTACTGAATTCCTCTACCAGGAGACCTATACCATTTCAGGTATAGAACATTTCAAATGTTCAGAAATCTCCCTAACATTGGTTAAGATTCTTGCTCCTAAGAGGAATGTACTGTGTCCACATACACATACCTCTCATGATCACTTGCCCTCGACTGGGTAGATTTTAGCTGGTGATTTACCCTCAGAAAAGAATATTGTATATAAAATTTTGGCACAACACTTGGTCATCCGTCACACTCTGCTCATTTCCCAAATATGCTCGTAAAACCAGTTTGCTTGAGATCCTGTATAAAATGCCTATTGTTATGCATATTGAGGACCAATATCAAGAAAACCACTAAAATCTAAGAACTTCAGCTGTAATATACATGTTTGTGATTTAAAGTTAAATGGGTTTAGTAAGCCTTTCCCCTTTAACATAATACGCAGAGTCCCTTTCTGAGACATCCATCAGCTATCAGCCTTATTCTTGAAACATTCGGGGTTTCTTAAAGATACTGTCTATTTTTATTTTGTGAGGAAATGATTCAGATTTCCCTTAATTTGTAGTATGATATTTTAAGAGAAAATCAAAACACAGAATATCCAAAAAGTAACATAGAATTTTACTATGCTTCTTATATTTAATAACTTTTTATTCCAAATCTTAACTGTATCTATACAGCAATACTCTAGGGGCAAGTGACAATTGCAACTTTTAGAAGGTAATAATCACAGCCAACATTAAGGGAATAGTGCTGTTTGGCACTTTACATAAATGTCTCAATCATTCTAACAATGGTATGGAATACCATGATTATCCCCCAATTTACATGTAAAGAATGAAGATTAAGTGAGTTGTCCATTGTTAGTAGGTGACAAAGGTTTGACTGGAACCAAAGTCTGTCTTGTACCAAAGACTGAAACATTAAGCCCCTTTTCTAGAGATAAAAGTTTCTCCAGAGACCTTTTTCTCTGTTCTTGCCCTTCCCTCCTCTTCCTCTTGTACCACCTTGCCTCTGGCCCCTGTGATTATGAAGGAGTTGATAAGCATCCTCTATCATCCAAAAAAAAGGCCCATATTAACTATTCTTTATGTGCCAAGTGATCGCCTATGGAATGCCTTGATCCTTTTTTGGTATTCACAGTTTCATCCAAAGCAGTTTGAATTTCGTCTTTTGGTGTAGAGTTAGATTTTATTTTCCAACATGTTGAAGCTTTTTGATTATGAAGCAAAAGGAGAAGGCTGAGCTTGTGATTTGCACATTCACGGGCCACCCACCCACCAAGCTGCCATCTTGAGTTTAAGATGTGGAACTGAAAGGAGGGCTTCTCATTAAGGACAGTCTGCTCCGTAGGGGAATTTTTGGAAATGTGGGGATGAGGTTTGGGTCCTAACTTGTTAACAGTCTTTGGGAAGGGGGAGAACTTCCATTCTGAAGCATCCTCCTGATCTACTTATCAGCAATGCACAGAGCAGTCCCACATAGTGAAGACTTGTTCCCTTCAATTTTCTTTTTTTACTTTTAGTAGA
>NW_016107728.1:1901722-1914138 GCF_001604975.1 Cebus imitator | reverse complement strand
AAAAAAAAAAAAAATGCACAAAAGGTCTGAATAGACATTTCTCAAAAGATGACATACAAATGATCAATGTTACTAATCAGAGAAGAATCAAAATTATAATGAGATATTTTCTTACCCCAGCTAAAATGGGTAAAAAAAAATGCACAAAAGGTCTGGATAGACATTTCTCAAAAGATGACATACAAATGACCAATATTACTAATCAGAGAAATACATATCAAAATTATAATGAGATATTTTCTCACCCCAGCTAAAATGGGTTTTATCCAAAAAACAGGCAATAATGAATGCTGGAGAGAATGTGGAGAAAGAGGAACCCACTGTTAGTGGGAATGTAAATTAGTGTAGCCACTATGTAGAACAATAGGGAGGTTCCTCAAAAATCTAAAAATAGAACTAGCATATGATTCAGATATTCCACTGCTGGGTGGGTGGGAGGGAAGGAAGGGAGGGAGGGAGGGAGGGAGGGAGGAAGGGTAAGGAAGGGAAAGAAAGGGAAAGGAAGGAAGGCAGGGAAAGAAAGAAAAGAAAAGGAAATTGGTACACTGAATAGATATCTGCACTCCCATATTTATTGTAGCACTATTCACAGTAGCCAAGATATGGAAGCAACCTAAGTGTCTGTCAACAGGTGAATGCATAAGGAAAATGCTGTATATGTGTACAATGGAATATTATACAGACATAAAAATTAATGAATCCATCTGCCCTTAAAAAAAAAGTGGCTGACAGCTTTCATTTCTACTCTATTGATGCTAACGTTTCACTTATTCATGAGTGGCTCTTTCTGTGATGTTAGCTGCTTTTTACACTTATGCTTTCACATAGAAGTAAACATGGTACTGTTGTGAAGTTAGCATATGATGAGAAGCCAAATGCATGCTTATAGTCATTAACCTAAGAACAGCTGAGAAGACCAGGGTCAAGGAAGCAATATTGCTTGGCAGTCTGAGTTCACCACGCAAAGCAGCAATGTACTCCCTGGTAGAACTCTATTCCTAAATTTCCACTACTAGTTCAAAAATCTTCCCAAATTCTGGTTAGTCTAAAGTTACAGTATTTACATATTTTTTAAACAGTATAATTTCTGCATTGTTTTATTGCTAATATACATTAATAAATAAACACCTTTAAAACTGAGAGGCAGGGAAGAAATTAGGAAAATGTGGACATGGCCCCTAACAAAGGATTTGGGACAAGCATGGTGGTTCACACTGTAATCCCAGCACTTTGGGAAGACAAGGCAGGAGACTCATTTGAGCCCAGGAGTTCAAGACCAGCCTGGACAGCATGGCGAAACCCCATCTCTACAAAAAATAAAAAAATTAGCTGAGCATAAAGGTAAGCACCTGTAGTCCCAGTTACCTCGAGGCAGAGGTGGGAGGATCGCTTAAGCCTGGGAGGTCGAGGCTGCAGTGAGCCATGGTTGGGCCACTGCACTCCAGCCTGGATGATAAAGCAAGACCCTGACTCAAAAAAAAAAAAATTGATATATTTTGGTTCTACATTAGTAATATAATTTCCAATTTTTTTCCTGCTGGATCATATAGATCAGTGGTTTTCAAATTTATTAATATGAACCTCCACGACTAAGTATTTTTTATATCACCTAAAAGTATACAAACATAAACCTAGATATCAACTTTTACTGCTTACAGCCTTTACAGTGCAACTATAAAAAAATTTATCCAGCACAAAATCATATTACTGTACCAAAATATTCAAGTTAACAATATCAGGTTTTCATTATAGATGGTATTTTACTGCTTTCAATGTGAATATGCCTCTACTGCCTTGCTCATGTTTTTGGAGTTCATTTTGCCTACTATGAGCTGTGTGAAGACTTTATTCTTCCCCTCCTTTTCTCTTATTGAACTAATGCAAATATGATATTTCACAATGTCCTCTGGCCTGCACTTAGCATGATCACAATATAACACATTACTGTTTTTTTTCACAATCACTAGTATATTATTATATTACCCTGTCACAGTATATTGTATTTCTATCAAACATCTCAACTTAGTAAATAAGAAATTAAGTCTTATTCTATGAAAAATGTCTTTCAACTGTCCACTGATCACTGCAAAAAAGGTTTTGCTTTATATCTACTGGTATACTAGTAAAGGTTGGATAACTTGTTTATTCTGACTTAAACAATTTTTTTTTAGTTTTTAATTTTATGTATTAGTACAGGTAAGGGCTCACTATGTTGCTTAGGCTAGTCTTGAACTCCTGGGCTCAAGCAATGCTCCCCCCTCAGCCTCCTGAGCTGCTGGATCGCAAGTGTGAGCCACCACACCTGGCTAATTGTGACAT
Organism: Cebus imitator; assembly: GCF_001604975.1. Classification (NCBI taxonomy): domain Eukaryota; kingdom Metazoa; phylum Chordata; class Mammalia; order Primates; family Cebidae; genus Cebus; species Cebus imitator. Next base: position 1,911,819 of record NW_016107728.1, on the reverse strand, counting down.
TTAGACAAGCCAATCTATAATCAGATCTCTTGACAATACATAAAAATGAATTGTGCAGTACCAAGGTGGTTATAAAAACTGCTACAAAGGTGGCAATGAAATCTCATGCTAATAGAAGGTTACAGTATAGTCATGAAGATTATGCAGAAATATGTGTATGCTAATTTCTAAAATGATCATTAGAATAAAGACACATAGATGTCTTTATAGAGAAAACTCATAGATCCCCAAGAATATATACATATTTAGGCTTGGTATGAGAAGAACTGATCCTATGTCACAGAAATGAAACTCTTAAAAGTTTTAAAACAAAATGAAATGTTTGAATGAACAGGAGTTCATTTAATGCTGTTTTAATCCCCCCCCCCTTTTTTTTTTTTTTTTTGAGTCAGGGTCTCACTCTGTTACCCAGGCTGGAGTGCAATGGTATAGTCACAGCTCACTGCAACCTCGACATCCTGGGCACTAGTGATCCTCTCACCTCAGCCTCCCGAGTAACTGGGACCACAGGCACACAACACTATGCTTGGCTAATTTTTGCACTCTTGGTTAGAGATGGGGTTTCACCATGTTGTCCAGGCTGGTCTCCAACTCCTGAGCTCAAGCAATCCACCCGCCTCGGCCTCTCAAAGTATTGAGATTACAGGCATGAGCCACCAGGGCTAGCCTTTTTTTTTTTTTTTTTTTTGGCTAGAGGTTGGATCTTGTTATGTTGTCCAGGCTGGATTCAACTCTGGGCTGAAGCTCCCCACCCCCACCACCTCAGCTTCCAAAGTAACTGAAAATACAGGTGAGTGCCACTGTGCCTGGCCATATTTTAGTCTCTTTTGAAAAAAACTACAGATTTGTATCACTTACTTCAAAGCATGGCATTCTCCCAGAAAAATTAGCAGATGTATAGCCAAATGTGACATTTGCTATCAGCTTAAGTCCTAGTTGACGTGCATCAAGCATTCGCAACAGGGTTCTGTCTTGCTTGTAAGCCTTCATTGACTGCTTCACCATAAATCTAGTCTTCAAAATTTCTTCAAGCATTCTTGGTAGTACACCTTTTCTTACTGAAGGCTATCATAAAGAAAAAAAGAATGTTTAAAACCCCTCAAACATTATAGATTTAAATAAGAAGGAAGCATAAAATATAATAATGGCCAATTATCATGAATTGAAACATGCTAACAACAGAGTGACCACAGTATTAATGACCATCAATATAAAATCATAACATTTTATTTCTTGGAAGAGGATTTTTCTCCTAAATGGTTCCTGTAATGTTTATAAAACTAATAGAGCACTTCTATGTGAGTTCAGAGACCTCCAGGGAGGAGGATGTCAACTAGTGCATAAGTGACTATAAACAAGTTCAGAGGGAAATTTTGTTAAAAACTTGACAGAAACCCCCATTCTTTCAAAATGACACATGGGACTTGCATCACTCATAACCAACTGTTTTTAAAGATCTCATCCTAATGACCCCACACAGAAATCTGCATGGAACTCCATTTATCTACCTTGGAAGAATGATGAGCTGGGTTGACTCTGCTGACATTCAAACCTGCAGTTCCAGGGACTCTAGGTATTTCAAATCTGATGCTTAGACCACTAAGCCATCCCCTCCGGCCTATATTTATTAGCAATCTGGAAGAGGGGATGAATAGTGAGGTGATAAAATTTGTTGATGCCAAAAAAAAAAATCATTTGTATTAATCAAGACTAGGGAGAATTTATGAGAACTCCAGTAGGAATGAAAATCACAAAACAGTATTAACTTTGATGATGATTCACAGACACGTGCAAGGTAATGCATGTCGGACCTAACAATTAAAATCTCAGGTATAGGATAATCACACACCTGAATATTAAAAAGTCTTATTTTCATTAAGCTTAACATACTGGGTCCAAAAGTAGACGCAAGTTTTAAAAAATGCTGCTAAAAGGAGATAAGCTGCTACATATGTGACAATGAGAACATATTCTAACCTCTAATTCATTTGGTGTACATTTTGAAGCTGCCACAATATTGTAAGACATAAGATTAAAAGAACAGGGACCAAATTTGCAGAAATGTGATGTGAAAACTGATTTTTACATAGAGACCCTTTTAATTAAAAAAAGATCTATTTCCATGTCTCCAAGTAGATCTCATCTACATCAGTCCCTAGAAATACTACATTTAAAAATTTTCCAAAAAAGAAACATACCATGAACTCTTTGGTTAAAATTTTCTTCATCTAAATTGCTAATTTTAGTTTAGCATTCCCTCTTACTGGTAGAGAATGATGCCACTTTTGATAAGTACACCAGAATGAATTTGGGGGCTGGTGGGGTCCACTCTACCATCAACCACTCTACTGTCTCATGATTCTAGTACAGACTCACTGCTAAGAAAATAGAAAAGAAAGGAATAAAGTTGGCATATAAGAGGCAACATAATCTTCTTTTAGATCTCCCTTATTTGTCTTTAATTTATAAATTTTTCCTGTCTCTTTTAAAGGGAGATATAGGAGAGAAAAAAGAGACCCTATTTTTAGTTTGGATATCTTCTTAAAAATATAATAATGAACATATTAGAGTATTATTAATTCTAAGATAGTCTTAATTTAAGTTAAAATAATGTAGAAGAACAACTTGTAGTATCTACACATTAAAGTAATTCAAATCTTTGTAGGTAATGTATTTTGACCATTAAATTGCTATTTAAGTCTGCCTAATTCTAATACAGGGCAGAAGGTATGAGCATACATTTATTTCTTTCAATATTTCATTAACTAACATTTAACAATTTAAAGGTTTAAAACCTAAATCCAAGAAAAACAAGGGCACTGGTTTGTTTCTGAAGTGATTTCTCAGAAGATTCTTATATCTTTGACTTTTTGAGATAAAACAAGCAAACTTGGTGTTTTTGTTTTCTATTATGTGCCAACACTATCTAAACCATTATCAGCTCTCCAAACGTTAAGCCATAGTTGATATATTTCATTTACAAGAGAGTATTACCTTGACAAAAGCTACTCCATTGGGGGACACTGTGATATCATGCCTAACTTGGTAAAGTAAATCTGGAGGTACTCTCAGAGAGGTACAGCCAAATTTGAACTCATCATACCTGTTAAGAAAGAGAACATTAAGCAAATACTTCCTCAAATCATAGAACAGAGATTTTAGGCAATTTTAGGAATCTTTCTAACTCCATTAGAAATTCATTTTCAAACATCTAAACATGAATTCATGTACTTAATAATATGTTTATTTGCCTCATTACCAAAGTACCGTTTTTCAAATATTCACAATTTATTACAAGAAACGTTTCTTAAATGGCACTATCCTAAAGTTTACGGGTAAAATCTATACTGAAATGCCAAATTTCAACTCAACATATGATCAGCTTATACTAAATCACTTAAATAAAAGTTTATTTTTATTTAACATCCTTGTGAATAAATTTAAAGAATTTAAACCTTAGACTGTAAATCTTGTAAATTTTCCAAATTCTTGTTTTTAACAAAAAGACAAGATTACCAATAAAATTTCCAGATGCTTTCTATGAAGAAGTGAGTACGGTATATACTAAAACCAACACATAGTCTCAAATACAGAAAAATCAATAAAAAGGAAGAGTCTCTTATTTCCTACAATCTAAGAAAAGTATTTAATCCTTTCAGAATTTAAAATGTTATTCTTGGTTTCTAAACTTAATTTATATTAATTAATAAAACCTAACATTTTACTTAAAAAATCCTCGACAATTTCTAAGAAAAATAAAGAGGAGGTGATAGATGGAATTATAAGATCATAATCCTCAAACTGTTCCACTGAAAGGTAATTTATATCAATTTAACTTTCATTTTAAAAGAGACCATGGTTACACATGGAGTGAAACAGTTGCAAGGCTGATCTATTCCCAATCCTCTTCATATGAGTCATCCATCCATGAAACTGGATTAATCATATGGTGATCCATGTCAATTAGTAAGACAACTACAATACATGGATTAGCTGGGCTACAGCCCATTCATCTTGCTCATAAAGAAGGTGTCAAGAGCAAACAGACGCTCAAGAAGTGTTTAATTTTAGTAAGAAGTACACAAGCACAACATTACTGTAAATGTGAAAAAAACCTTACTTTCCCAAGTTCTCCACATGGCCAAGGCAGGTGGAAAAACAATAGTTATATGCAATCACAATAGAAGGATAAAGTGATTGGAAATCCAAAACGAGAACAGAGTTGCTATAGAAGCGGGATTCCGGCTCCATAATTAGAGGAACACACTGTGGGGCTCTCATTTGGGATCTTTGCTGAACACTAGGTGTCACAGGAATATAGTTCATTGGCTTTGCAATACGCAACATCATTGATTCCACACGGTACTGCAGGGAGAAAGGGAGGTGAAAAGAGAAGAAACACAGTTTAAATATATTTGTCATTTGAATATATGATAATTATTTGGGGATGATCTGTTTTTCAGAGTAAGACTGCATGACTTTTTTTTTTTTTTTTTTTTTTTTTTTTTTTTTTTTTTTTTTTTTTTTTTTTTTTTTTTTTTTTTTTTTTTTTTTTTTTTTNCAATACAAGCTTTTTTGTTTATTTTTTTTGAGATGGAGTTTCACTCTTGTTGCCCAAGCTGGAGTGCAATGGCACAGTCTCAGCTCACTGTAACCTCTACCTCCCAAGTTCAAGTGATTCTCCTGCCTCAGCCTCCTGAGTAGCTGGGATTACAGGTGCGTGCCACCACGCCCAGCTAATTTTTTGTATTTTAGTAGAAACAGGGTTTCACCATGTTAGCCAGGCTGGTCTCTAACTCCTGACCTCAGGCCTGCCTTGGCCTCCCAAAGTGTTGGGATTATAGGCGTGAGCCACCACATTAAAACCAGGGTGTTTTAATGTAGTATCCCTAATGCCCACCACAGTGCTTAACAAACTACAGGTACTGAAATACATATCTGTTGAATTAATACATAAAATCATTTTCAACAAGGTGTTTAGCAAAAAATCTTTCATTATATCCTTGGGAAATTATTTAGAAAGATATGAATTAAATGGTTTCTAAGGTTTCTTTTCTTATAACATTTTAAAAAGTTACATAGTCCACTTATATTGATTTTCAAACTTTTCATTTTTACATTAAAATTATGTATTGGAACTTTGAACAAGCCAAAATTAAAAATGTAAAACAAAAGAAAGGTAGACTTTTCTTTGTTGCTTCTCCAGTTTTAAGGGGGATCTTTAATCACAGTAACAATATTCAGGAATATAATATCCTTAAGAGCATGGACATTTATTTTCTTAATACCATGAAAAACTTGGCAGTGGCCAGAAAGTTGGCATAGAAAGAGAATAAAATGACAAGATTTAATTACCCAACTATTGATTAGTTGCTACCAAACAGAAAGTTTAAAAAGTCAAATCACTTCAAACATCTCAAAAGTATATCACTCATTTCAAGTGTGCAAGAAAACAGATTTCCCACCTGTGAACCTCTTGTCAGTACATGTAAAAACTGAATGCCAAAAAGTCTAGCCATCTCACTGGTTTTCCCAATCAGGTCCAGCTGTTCTAACATTTGGAGATTCCCACGGACACGGCTAACGTAATGATCAACCATTTTCCATCTGTTAAAAAAGAATCCACATTATGAACATCAGGGAAAAACTTGGACACTTGAAAACAGTACTTTTTTCCTGCCAAAAATCTACATGCTAAAAGTGAGGTTACTTAAGGAAAGGGTAATAATATGAGCCTTTAGCAAAGTATGTTAAGGAATTAAACATTAGAAAATTTCAGGTATTTCAAGGGCATGAAAGCCAGTAAGAATATGCAAAATTTAAAATAGTACTTGTGATTAGGTGGCAAGATTAAGGATCATTATTTTCCAATATTTTGCTTGATGTTGCCCTATTCTCATAGAAAATTAAAATTCCCTTTTAAGATGTCGCTGTTGATTATACAATAATTATTTATCATATCTATAGATTTTTAAAGAACATGAAGGATCTGGGTTATCATTGTAAATATAAGTCTAAAACAAAAGTACGCACTATCTTCTCATGACCAAAAACAAAGAATAATTTGATGAAGATTTAGAAAAATCAGAAACATAATTTTTAATGAGATAATACATGGGTTAAACATATATCAAGTAAGTATTTTTTGTGAAAATGTAAAAGTTGTTTTTCAGTTTAAACCTTAAAAAAAATTAACCTCTTTACCTTACCTTCCTAAGAAAACAATAAAACCCTCAGTAAATCCATAAAAAGAATTTTAATATTATAAAATGTAAAAATGATCCAAAGGTATACTATAAAGAATAAAATTTATTCATTTAAAGATTAACGTTCACATATACTGCAATCTTTAATGATAATGCTTTTAGAACAATATAGTCACACAATTGTTCAATAAATGTGTTTAAAAACCTTTTCCTCAGACATGTGACTAATGCAAATATTAATAGAAAACTAGAAAATGAATGTGAAGGAAGAAAAAAATACCCTATTATAAAAAAGATTATAACAGATACTGGTAAGAAAGTGGAGAAATTGGAAACTTCATATATTGCTGGTGGTAACATAAAATAGTGTAGTTGCTTGGGAAAATAATTTGGCAGTTCCTCAAATAGTTAAACATACAGTTACCATATTATCCACCAAAAATTCTACTCCTAGGTACATTTCCAAAAGGAATGAAAACAGATATTTACACAAAAAACTATATATGAGTGTTCATTACAGTATTAATCATAGTAGCAAAAACTGGAAACAACCAACATGTCTATCAACTGATGAAGAAATAAAATGTAGTATATATCCACACAATACTATTCAACATTAAAATACTGAAACATGCTATAACATGGACAAATCTGGAAAGCGCTACGCTAAAAGAAGCCAGTCACAAAGGATTACATATTGCATGATTCTGTTCATATGAAATGTCCAGAAGTGTCAAATCTATGGGGACAGAAAGTAGATCAGTGGTTGTCTAAGGCAAGAGGTAGAGGGTGGGACTCCAGTGGAGGGGGTGATAGGAATGATGAATGGTTGAAGAGTGGTGGCTATGGGATACAGGATGTCCATTTAGGGTAATGAAAATATTCTAAAACTTACTGTGATGATGTTGTACAACTCTGAATATACTAAAAGCCAGTGAATCATTTGCTTTAAATGGATGAATTGTGTGATATATAAATTATATCTGAATAAAGCCATTAAAACATTAGGCAAACATAAAAAAACCTAAACTCTATAAATATTCAGTTGTTTAACAAAAGAAACAAATTCTGTTTCATAATTTACATTTTTAACTTAACATGTTGACTCCCCATATTTATGTTTTGCAGCTATTGAGTATGCTATTGTATAATTATAACATATTTAATCAAAAGTTAATATCTTTTATTACTGTAAGCAATGCCGTGATGAACATTTTTAAAGCTAAGTTTTTGTACAGATGATTAAATAAGTCCTTAAGATAAATTCCTAGATTTGGTCAGTTTAATACCTAATAATCCACTTCTTTCCAGAAAGGTTTAAATAGTTTATAATCATACTAGTGATGATAAAGTGCTTGTTTCCTTGTATATTTGTCAAAACTCTTTATAGTTTTTAAAGTTATTGCTGGTTTGATAGACAAAAAAAGATCACATTTTAATCTGATTTTTTTGTTTTAGATCATTAATGTAACCCCTCAACAATACAAAATTGCAAAGAGTAAATCTGAAATATTTACTGGATGGTGTAGAAAAAGGAGATACATTTGCACTTTGCCCTATGAATATATGCAGAGAGCTGACCTGGAGAAACATTCTAATTAAGAAACCAAAAGAATGAGACACCAACAAAATTTCTGAAAAGACCAGGCAGCACACAAGCAGTTTGCTAAGCTTTGTAAAAGTAAAACATGAGAAAAATAAGTGTAAGTCTCAGCCAAACAGATTTAACAGAAAACTTTAAAAAGGTTATGTATTACACAAAACTTGTGTAAGAATCTGTCTTAACAGCTACTCATGCTGATTGGGCACAAATATTTCGTAGAAATCTGTAGGTGGTGATTCAGAAGAGTTACCAATTGAAGTATGATGATGATAATTTGTTTTAGAAAATGTGTTTTAAAACATACTGGTTTATTTTCATTGTTTACTCCAGCCTAAAGTCCTTTTTTTTTTAAATGAGGCATTGATCTTTCCAATAGGTTTTTGTAATTCATGGTACAATTAAGAAACATAATCAGCAGATTAAGAATTAACTACTTTAGTAAGGTACATTAAGGTAGACATTTATGTACTGTATATAAGGTAAACATTTGAATATTTTTTTCCTTTGAGAATTGTTCAAGTCTTTTATCCATATTTTTCTTACTAATTTAAAACTATAATATGTTTATATATATATATATATATAAAACTGTTGTGATAAAAATGGTTTTCCTAGGTTGATTTTAGGTTTTTAATTTTGTTGATGTTATTTAATGAGGTACAAAAGTTTGCTTCTGGGCAAAAATGGTGAAAGTAGGTCTAAATACTTTGTATACAAAATTGATTAAACTGAATCTTAAAGGCTCCTGATTTAAACTGATTTGACTAAGATCAACTCCATTTTTTGAGACAATGTAGTCTATTAGAACTTAAATAAATGGGTATATTAACTATATTTCAAAAGAAATATTTTTACTATATTATACATAACTTTTTTTTTTTTTTTAATTGGAAATGGTTTATTTCACATTTTGAAGAATACGGTCTAATAGATTTTCACATTTTGGTTGACAGCACAGACTTTGGAGTCAGAGAGTCCTAGGTTCAAATCATGGCTCTGTTGCAAGCTACTACGTGACACTAGGCAAATCATTTAACTCTCTAGCCCTCAGTTTCAGTATGTGTGAAACAGTCTTAATACTAGGCTGTTGTAAGGTATTAGGCAAAAACAAAAACTTAATAACCTTTGCTGCTATTACTATGATAATTATGGTAATTACTATTTCCCCATTTCATTCAGAATCTAATTCTCTATCCTGAAAAGAAAGATGTACCAATTAATTAACATTTATTGTGAGCCTTCTGTGTGCTAAAGATGCATACCATCTCATTTAATTCTTACTTCACTCCATGAGGTAAAATATATTAACATCTCTATATTACAGATAAGAAAACCGAGGATTACTGTGAGCCTAATCCATCCTAGGTTACAAACCTAGTACACCAGACCTGAGATTTTGGCCAAATAAATTATGACAGATTAAACAATAAAAACATGATCAAAAGGAAACAAGATTATACATTATGAGTAACTGTCTTATTAAATTTCTATTATCACAGCAAATCACTCATTTCCTCACTAGCAAAAATGGCAGACCCACTGCTTATTCACTTCACACTGAATGGATTCCTCTCCACTGACTGGTAACCAAGTAATATAAACAAATTAGATGCATCTTATCTTTCATAAAGAAAGGTTAATTTAACAAGGGACATTTTAGCTTGTACAATTTATCTAGCAGGTAACAACTGCTGTTTTCTGATCTAAATCTACTGACCTATAGGCATGAACATAAAAAAGGCTTTGAACGATTAATGTTTTAAACATTTATTTAAAAATAGAAATTCCATTTGACCCAGCAATCCCATTACTGGGTATATATCCAAAGGATTATAAATCATTCTATTATAAAGACACATGCACACATATGTTCACTGTGGCACTGTTTACAGCAAAGAACCAACCCAAATGCCCATTGATGATAGACTGCACAGGGAAAATGTGGCACATATACACCACGGACTACTATGCAGCCATAAAAAACTATGAGTTCATGTCCTTTGTAGGGACATGGATGAACCTGGAAACCACCATTCTCAGCAAACTGAAACAAGAACAGAAAATCAAACACTGCATATTCTCACTCACAGTGGGGTGCTGAACAATGAGAACACATGGACACAGGGAGGGGAGCATCACACACTGGGGTCTATTGGTGGGGACTAGGGGAGGGACAGTGGGGGATAGGGAGTTGGAGAGGGATAACACAGGGAGAAATGCCAGATATAGGTGATGAGGATGGAGGCAGCAAACCACATTACCATGTATGTACCCATGCAACAGTCCTG
>NW_016107728.1:1887995-1901627 GCF_001604975.1 Cebus imitator | reverse complement strand
ATTATTATAATATAATTATACATAACATATAATTGATATATATGATATATATAATTAATATATCATATATATAATATATATAATATGTATGTAGACTTTTTAACTTAAAAACGTCATCCTTCTGAAATAAGGTCATCATCGTTTCTACTTTCGGTTCCTATCTGGCAAAGAGAATGAGTAATTGTGGCCTTTACTTATGGTTAAAGGACAAGGTTGACTTTTGTAAGCCTTTTTAATTATTGTTAAAGAATTATGCCGTCCTCCTAAGGCTCTGTCAAACTTAAGGGTCATAAATACAAGTTTTGATATGGAAAGGAGGAAGGGAAACATAAAGCAGGTACTACTCAGGATAGGCCTGGGTAGTGCTGAAATGGGAACTTAAGAGTATCTTGAAGGCATGGATATTTTTCGAGATAGTTCATCTGGGGAGAAGGTGACAAAAAAGGAGACAGGAGAATTCCAAGTACAAAATTCACTTATTCTGAAGTTCTTCTGTGGATTGGCTCTACACTCAGCAAATAGAAAAGAAAATTTCTTATATTACCTTCTTCAGCTACAGAACTCTGCTCCCAGGACATACCTCCTGGCTCAGAAACTAGAATGATATTTCATAACTATTCCTTGGATGACAGATAAAATCATGCTGATATTATGAGTTATCTAGATCAGTAATACTAGAGATTAGGAAAAATTTATAGGCTGACTTGGGAATCTAATCACAAGACATTATTTTATGAAAAAATGTGTTCTAAGCTCTAAACAATAAAACATTGGGAATATAACTCATTCATATATATCAGGGGCTTCCAGGAGACCAAAATCTGGGTTTATTAAAAAAAAATTAGGGTACTTTTGTGTTTTATAGGTTTAATACAAGAAATCCTTGACTAGCAAGTTCTTCTCATTCTAAGTTGACTTACAATATGTATGTATTTCCTTAAAACAGTGTAGAAAGCAAATGCAAATCAAAAGACGTCCTTGAAAAAGTAAGTATGACTTACTTTTTTGATAAGTATTCGCTTAAATATAAGAAGAAAGCTGTCTGATATTTCCAAGACTACCCAAAGAAGAGTGCATGGTCTCTTCATATAACATAATTCATTTGACATAAATGATCTGTCTAGTCTGAGTTCCTTCTATACGATGTTAGTTCTAGTACTCTATTTCACTTGTCAAAAACAGTTATCATCCTAGGTTAATACCTAGTTAAGGGGGGTAAAACATACATTTAGAGATTCCAGGGCTTATAAACAAACCACTGAATATAGTTTCTAGTGTTAAGTATCAAGTTTTATTTATGGGTGTATAACTTCTCCTCAGCTTTGTTTTTTGCTTTTTTTTTTTTTGAGACGGGGTCTTGCTGTGTCACCCAGGCTGGAGTGCAGTGGCGCAATTTTAGCTCACTGCAACCTCTGCCTCCTGGGTTCAAGTGATTCTCGTACCTTAGCCTCCCAAGTAGCTGTGATTACAGGCATGCGCCACCATGCCTGGCCAATTTTTGTATTTTTTAGTAGAGATGGGGTTTCGCCATGTTGGCCAGGCTGGTCTTGAACTCCTGACCTCAGGTGATCCACCTGCCTCGACCTCCCAATGTGGTAGGATTACAGGCATGGGCCATTGCAACTGGTCTGAACAATACACTTTAAATGCGCATTTTATTGCATATATATTACATCCCAATAATGAAGACTTTCTATTATCCTCTTCAGAGTTATAAAACAGTACCTGTATAGGTCCGTCTTATTATCAAACCAATCTGACAAGACTCGAAAGGTAAAGAGGGGAAAACGCTGATGAAGCACATGAAAGCTCACATTTTCAAAGGTGTAGTTAGTTAGAGCCACCTAAAAAAAAAAAAAAAAAAAAAAAAAAAAAAAAAATAAAAAAAAAAATAAAAAAAAAAAAGACTCCACCTAAAAAAAAAAAAAAGGAAAAACACGATTAAAATAATGCTATGTTTATGTAGCAAATTTGGTTCTAAAAGATACCAATATCACTTTAAAATTTTTATAGTAGATAATAAAGCTACTTGTAAAATTGATTTGTGGTACAACTGAATCATAATTCAAAACTATGTTGAGCCAACTGGACAGAAATGTTCATAACAAATTGGAAAATTATTTACTTAGAAAAAACAGACCTGATGAGATTCAACTTGGCCATATAATACTTATTTTAAGAGATCCTAGTTCTTACCATTTTTTTATACTCTATGCTAATATATATATTGACAGAAAGAAGCATTGTCAAGAAAATTAATTTTTTGTTCTTTCCATACTTACTTTTTGGTTCTTGATGACATGCTGATTAATGGAATTCCACAGATTTGAGGATGAGTTATCTAGTTAAAGGCAGGCATTCTGCTTACAAGAATTACATTAGTTACTAAACCCCACTACACAGGCATTATAGAGCCACTCAATTTCACTCCAAAAGATTAAAATGTCAGAAATGTCTGCCCCTCTTCAAAATATGTAAGTGAAAGCTATGTTAATGGGTAAAGAATCCTGTTAAAGGGCCCAAATTAATAAATATGTACTTCCAGCTAGACGATTTCTCTGAAATATCTGCAAGACAAAAGCAGTCTAGACAATGGCAGGTATTTCAATGCAAAATGGAAATTAAGGAACTAACAGTCTCCATTCTTAGGTCAGTTTGAGATTCTGAGAAATAGCTCAAACAGCACTTCACATTTTTATATTACATTATAATTTTAAATTACTTTCTTTTCCACTCCTGTGATCCAGGAGGTACAAAATAGGGATTGAATGTTAATCTTATCTCAGTGCAGTCACTCAAACTGGTCTTACTTTATCTACAATTTCTGTCAATCTTCAGAACAGAACTATAATGTACCACATTTCACAGTGTGTGTATGTACTTGTATGTGTATACATATAAACAGATGCCCCTCATGGGTTGTAAAAAGGTAGAGAGAAACAGAATAAGGAAAAAGTCCATGGGATTAAATGAGGAAGGATTATATAATCATTAACAGCATGAAAACCCATATGGAAAGCAGTAAATAACATAATAGTTCTACTAAAAGTCAAGTCAGGAATATGGAAATGTCTCAGCATGCAGATAAAGAGGATGAAAAGATGAAAATGAGAAAAGGGAAGATATGGGAAACAGAGAACAGAATGTTAACATATAATTAGGTTCCTAAAGGAAAGCCTAATATGGAGACAGGAGCAATAATCAAAGATACAATTAGCTGGACCTTAGATTTCTCCACTGCAGTACTATATTCCAGAGGTGAATGGCACTATATCTACTTGAATTTTAAAGGAAAAAGACTACTGTTATTTTATATGCAGTAAGTGTAACAATTATGTGGGAAGAAAACAAAGATACTCCTTGACTCCTTAAACTCTTCTCTAATAATTTTGTCCTCCATCCTACCTAAGCTACCCGCTCCCATAATCATACCCGGATCTATTATTACCAATAACTGTATTCCCTCCAAAATCACATGCATCCCATTCTCTGACCATCATCTCCTTTGCTTCCAGCTTACTCCCCTTGATGCTTTGATGTCTCTGCTCCTTATTTAGCTTAAATTTCGTAGCCAATTATGGTAATCATTCCACTGCATGTACCCTTCATTCCCTTGTCCCTCTCCTGCTGCTGCTGCAGCTTCTTTTTTTTAAAGCAAATCCACAATCCTTTACGTATAGTCAAATGTAACTTGCATTTGTGAATTTGAACATAGCTGGTGGGTATCACTTTAATTTCCTAACACAAATCTCAAATGGGCTCTTAATGTGGTGCAGTGTTAACATTTTCTCTCAAATTCTCCTAATAACCATTTCAAACTCATCTCTCTTCAAACCCCAAAGCCTCTCCATAATTCTCAGTTTCAGCTAAGAACAGTAATTCCTATTTTACTGAGATGATGAATCACAAGGAAGTTCTCTTGTGATTCGTCTTCTCAGTAAAATAGGAACATCTCTACCTACCAACATTCATACCCATATATTCTGCCTTCCTGTCTGTCACAAAAGGAACCTGCTATACTCTTACTTTATCTAAACCCAGGCCCCTCAACCAGTGCGCTAGAGATGGCATTCAGTAAATATTTGTTGAATTGAATCAAGTCTGTTTCCAACCCACTTGGCAAATTCTTGAAAAGCCTACATTAAGTTGACATCCAGAAGGCCTCTAAGTGTAAGTGTCTGGGGAGGAGCCATTTATTGTCATTTAAGCAGTCAACAAATATCTAATAAGCATTACTATTTAAGAGGTGTTTTGTTTGTCACTACAAATTCAAAGGCCAAAGGAAACTGCAGGAATTCTATGTTCAAAGTAAAAGTAGGAGAAAGAAATCTAGTACCTACATATTAAAAAACAAACAAAATTTATTATCATTACTTTAAGAGATGGGGTCCTGCCCTATCTCCCAGGCTAGAGTACAGTGGCTATTCACAGGCATAATGAAACAGTGCACTGCAGCCTCGAATTCCTGGCCTCAAAAAGTCCTCCTGCCTGAGCCTCCTGTGTAGCTGGAACTATATGTGTGTGTTACTGTACCCAGCTCCAGATTTTAAAAAATAGGTAAGTTATCCAGCTCATAACTTTCTTATAGTTGTTTCCCATATTTACATAAAGATCCTAGATATTATACATTCATCCTAAATGAGAGAAGACATTTGACCCTCAATTTTCAGTGAGGACTAGAGAAGGCCCTGAACTTTGAAAAAATATTTATTCTGCAATTTGTGATTTTAAGCTACTAGTGAATTTGCTACTATTGCCTTTTGGATATACAGGGATAAAAAGACCTCTGAAACTAGGATTCAGTAATTTAATTTTCTGTTTATACACTTAATGTATGTGCTCATCTCAGCCAATATCAGACTATAGTTTAAAATATATAATGAGGTCAGGGCTGTGGCTCATACCTATAATCCCAGCACTTTGGGAGGCTGAGGCAGGCAGATCACTTGAGGTCAAGAGTCCAGTCTGTCCAACAAGGTAAAACCCCATCTCTACTAAAAATACAAAAATTAGCCAGGTATGGGGGCCTGTAATCCCAGCTACTTGGCAGGCTGAGGCAGAAGAATCACTTGAGCCCGGGAGGTGGAGGTTGCAGTGAGCCAAGACTGCACCACTGCACTCTACTCTGGGTGACAAAGCGAGAATCCATCTCAAAAATAAAATAAATAAATAAAAATATATAATGAAATATACACACCAAATGCACCACAATCTCTGTATCTCCCATATCCTATCCCATATCACTAGAAGTTACTTTAAATCACTGGGGACTCTCATACTCTTCTATTATTTTAAGAACAACACAACAAGATAAAATTATTCTCAAGCAGATTCACGTTGTATATTGCATAGGGCATACTTAGAAAGTCAAATGTTTTATATAAATCCAAAGAGCCAAGAAGATAATAACGAATAATAAGTATACAATAGAAAGTGTCTAATGAGAAAGTAGTTTCAAAGAGCAGAAGCAATTGAAGAATGTGCTTTCTTTTAAATATAAACATTTTAGCTGATATTATTCAAAGTCCAAAATTTAAGAATAACCAATTTACAGTAGGTATCTTTTTGTTTTGCTTTTTTTTGAGATAGGTTCTAGCTCTGTTGCCCAGACTGGAATGTGGTGGTATAATCTCAGTTCACTGCAACCCCTGCCTCTCAGGTTCAAGTGATCCCTCCACCTCAGCCTTCCAA
This sequence comes from Cebus imitator, assembly GCF_001604975.1. Lineage (NCBI taxonomy): Eukaryota > Metazoa > Chordata > Mammalia > Primates > Cebidae > Cebus > Cebus imitator. The sequence continues at coordinate 1,895,936 of NW_016107728.1, read as the reverse complement.
GTAGCTGGGACTACAGGCACACGCCGCCATGCCTGGCTAACTTGTTGTAGTTTTTGGTAGAGACAGGGGTTTTGCCGTGTTGCCCAGGCTAGTCTCAAACTCCTGGGCTCAAGTGACCTGTGATCCTTGGCCTCCCAAAGTGCTGGGATTACAGGTATGAGCCACTGTGCCCGGCCTAATTGTTTATCTTATTTTTAATAGAGACAGGGTCTCCCTATGTTTCCCAGGATGGTCTTGATGGAACGCCTGGCCTCAAGCTATCTGCTCCTTTCTCAGCATCCCAAAGAGCTGCGATCACAAGTGTAAGCCACCATGTACGGTGTTTTTACATTTCAAATAAGAGAAATCAGATAACTTCAAGGAGGCAAATATTATCCAGGAAAATCCTATGATCTTACTTTTTTTTGTGAAATAATTATTTTTCTAAGTGGATGCAAATTAATGGGATAGTTTGTTGAAATTACTCTACTAAAAATCCTTATCTGAGTCCCTAAAGCCATAATTATTAATTATTTCAAAGTACTGTCCCTTTATCTTATTAATCTGACCCAATATTTAAATATACTTCTTTTGAGAAGCTCCTTCCTATTTCTAAATTTTTCTTACTATAACAAATCAACAAGGCCACGCTGAATTCAGCTGGCCTTAAGTGCAAAAATAATTTAAGTGAAAAAAATGGTGAAATTAGACAATATTCAACATGTACAACACAATATTTTATTTTATTTTGAAACAGGGTCTCGCTCTGTTGCCCAGGCTTGAGTGCAGTGGCATGATCATGGCTCACTACAATCTTGGCTGCCTGAGCTCAAGTGATCCTCCCACCTCAGCCTCCCAAGTAGCTGGGACCATGGGTGTGTACTACCACATCCAGCTATGTTTTTTTAGTTATTATTTGTAGAGATGGGGTCTTGCCATGTTGTTCAGGCTGGTCTAGAACTCCTGGGCTCAAGGGATGCCCCTGCCTGGGCCTCCCAAAGTGCTGAGATTACAGGGGTGAGCACTGCACCTGGCCCCAATGTTTTATTATAGCTACAGACCTTTCTAGCTATTGCTACCTTAGACACAAAGAAGAAAAAAATTAAAATTCACTTAAAACATCAAGGACTAATACCTCTGTAGCTTTGCATTTTAGAAAGTACTATTTTAACTCTAAGTATAACAAAAATAATTGACAAATGCATATGCTACACAGTAAATCTTACTGATAATCTATAATAATTAAATCATACTGACAGAATATCTTATTTCCAAACAAAATTTTAGACAAGGCACCTACCTCATTTCTCATGATTCTCCAAAGATTTAGTGTGATTCGGCCAACAATATTTATCTCACTCATTGTATATGATCCATACTCATCTCTTTCAGCTGCAAATCTGTTCTCAATTTTGTCATCTACAGAAATGAAAACAGATTGTATCAGGGCTCACAGAAAACAAACTTTCAAGAAAATTATGCCAAGGAAAATGAAAACAAACATTAAGAATATAGCTGGGTGCGGTGGCTCACACCTGTAATCCCAGCACTTTGGGAGGCCGAGGCAGGCGGATCATGAGGTCAAGAGATCGAGACCATCCTGGCCAATAAGGTGAAAACCTGTCTCTACTAAAAAATACAAAAATTAGCTGGGTGTAGTGGCGCACACCTATAGTCCCAGCTACTCAGGAGGCTGGGGCAGGAGAATTGCTTGAACATAGGAGGTAGAGATTGCACTGAGCCGAGATTGCGCCACGGCATTCCAGCCTGGCGCCTGGTGACAGAGCAAGACTCTGTCTCAAAAAAAAAAAAAAAAAAAAAAAAGAATATTAAATATGAAATAGAATTCACAATGTATGAAAAAATTTTCTCTAATAAATATACCTGAAATTTCTCCCTCACTCCTTCTTTCTATATTTAAATAAGAAACCCTTTTTTCTTTAAATTTGGTAATTTTTGGCACTACCTTTTTTTTTAAAAAAAGAGACAACTCACTTTGTTGCGCAGGTTGAGTGCAGTGGCTTCCACAGATGCAATCATAGCACACTGCAACCTCAAACTCCTGGCCACAAGCAATCCTCCTGCCTCACCTGCTCAAACAGCTGGGACTACAGTTGCATCTCGCCCGGCCTGATGCTCTTTATAAACACCTAATGCTCACATTTCTTTGGTTTTAGCATGAGAAAGGTCCACAGTTAATCCGGTCATTTCTTGGAAAAAAACTGGTGCAATTTTTAAACTAAACGATTCTCTGAAAATTTGTTGACATCATGTTCATATTCAGGATGAAATTCTCTTGAATGCATATGGAGAACTAGATGAAGAGTTACTCATAGCAAATAGAGTTCTGAGTCTAGTCTCTTAGGAGATGACTTTTACCTAGAATATAAATTAAAATGTGTCTCTCCTATATAACACTAAGTGTATGTGAATGTTGATGATTAGAGATTCCAGAATAAAAATATTTACTATATTAAATGTTTATTATATTCTAAGAATTTTACCATTATTTCTTTTAATACAAACATTATTTCCTTTAACACAACCACTTACGAAGTTAGTATAATTTTCTTTTTGTATGACAGAAAATTCTACTCAGCAATGTTATATCTTGTCCAAGATCTTACAGTAAGAGAACTATTATTCTAAAGTAGGATTATCTGAATCCAAAGACCATGTACAACCTGTACAACCACCCACCCGATTCTCTTAATCTTAAAGAGATAACATTTAAAAGTTTGTTTTTCATTTAGCAAACAATATAACATATACTCTGGTACTGTTTTAAGTTCTTCACAATCACTCTAAGAAATAAGTTCCATTATCCCTATTTTATGGATGAATAAACTGAGGCAAGAATATTTAAAACCCAAAAAAGATGTTGAAAAAAAAAAGATATACCACTATTCCTATCATGCAAAGGACACACAAGCTACACAAAAATTCATGCAATGAGAAGCTAAACTTAAAGCATCTCTGCCCTTTGCTTCCTTTTTTTTTTTAAGACAGTCTTGTTCTATTGCCCAAGCTGAGGTGCAGTGGTGCAATCACCAGTCTTGAACTCTTGGACTCAAGTGATCATCTCACCTCAGTATCCCAAATATCTAGGACTATAGGCACAAGCTATCACACCTGGCTAATTTTTTTTTTTTTTTTTTTTGGTAGAAATGGGGCCTCACTTTGTTGCCTAGTTTTGAACTCCAGGCCTCAAGCAATCCTAAAGTGTTGGGATTACAGGCATGAGCCACTGCATATGACCTTTTTATTCCAATTTTTTGTAAAGCTAAAAATATTTACTGTTATGGAATCTTCCAGTTTCAACTTTTTCCAAAGTATACACTACTTTGTTTTAGTCAGACTTGTGGGAACCCTTTGAAACAAATTTATTAAAAATCCTATGTTTATAAAGAAAACATAATTTTAAAAAGTACATTATAAACTATCAATAATTTTGTTGTGAATATTATTACTCCTTTTATTTTTATTTTTTTTAGAGATGGGGTTTTACCCTGTTGGCCAGACTGGTCTCAAATTCCTGACCTCAGATGATCCGCTCGCCTCGGCCTCCCAATGTGCTGGGATTACAGGCGTAAGCCACTGTACCCGGGCTATTACTCCCTTTTTCAATCAGAATGAAACTCTGGGGAATGGGCTTCAAAACTTCGGCAATATTTTTAGCCTGATATTCAAATAAAAATCAACAATTAATTAATTATTAGTGTTCCTCAATCCATCCGTCCTTCTTCACCAACAAAATGGATTAAAAAAAAATAGAACCAGACCAACAATAAAATTATGGTACAAGTCAAAGTAATGCTATGTGGCTTCATAATAATTATGAAGACTATTTCATAATACAGAAAAATATGTGTGGCAAGACATTAGATGAAGGAAGTGTAATAGAAATGGAATATATGGTATAATTATTTTAAAACCTCTACATATCTATTATGAAAAGTGACTGAAAGGAAAACCCAACATCTATACTAACAGTATATATAGCAGTGAGACTAGAACATTTTTAAATTTTTTCTACAATGGAGTTATGCTATATCTAAAACTTATGCAATACTAAAAAATTGAGCTAGAACATTAGTACTCTTTAACATTTTGTCTTTATTTTCTTTACAGTTTGCTCTATAGTTGAATGACAAAACATTCACAATGATATATACCTGGCACCCGAGAGATCATCTGACATAAGTCAACACTTAAAGCAGCAGCCCTTTGTAAGAGGTAACCCCAGGAATGCATCTGAATCTCATACCCTAGTAGAATATCAGGATCATACCTAAAAAAGGAATGAAAAAGTTTAATAGGTACCATACATTTGAACCTTTAACCAGAATAATTGTTTCTTCATCACAGAAAGTATGAAAATAAAAAACTATATTCTCTAATGGTTCCCAGATGGAGAAGGGATGATACAGTGGTACCTAAAGAGTTTTTATACAGAAGGGATGGATGGTTAGGAGTATTTGATTTGAAGCAACTTATTTATTTTTTTTTTTGAGATGGAGTCTCACTCTGTCATCCAGGCTAGATTGTGGTGGCACGATCTTAGCTCACTGCAACCTCTGCTTCCTGGCTTCAAACTATTCTCCTGCTTCAGCCTCCTGAGTAGCTGGGAATACAGGTGCCCACAACCACGCCTGGCTAATTTTTTGTATTCTTAGTAGAGACAAGGTTTCACCATGTTGGTCAGGTTGGTCTCAAACTTCTGACTTCCAGTGATCTGCCTGCCTTAGCCTCCCAAAGCACTGGGATTATAGGTGATTTGAAGCTACTTTCGTAAAGTAGGCATCGTTTTTACTTAGACTGCATATTTGTTCGATACAAGTGGGAAAAGAGGTTGATGGAAATTAGGGTGGGAAGCAGGCCATTACCATTGAAGTGTATGAGTAAGGGTACAAGTGAGAATATAATGTGGATAAGGTAAGGTGAAACGTGAGGATGTGTGTGAGTATGCTATTTTGAAAAAGATACCCAGGTCATTCTGTTGCCACTTCTCTACCCTTCTATACTGCCCTTAAACAGTTTTAATGGCGAGAAAGAAAATAAAAATGCCTTCCTTTTCTCACTTAATTTTAGTAATGACTTGGTTCTCACACAAAGTAAGGCATAAGTAATGACAAGTTTGCCCTTTAAATTTAAAAGGACGGTGATTCAATTTAATGGAAGAATGAAATATGAAGAGATTAAGGTGGGGAAGGTAAACATCAGAACCTAAAAGAAAAATGTGCTCCTCATTGTCAGAGCTGCACTAGCAAAACTGAACCTGCATCCAATGCAGAAGGAGCCTCTTTATGGCTTCTCTTAGAACCTCCATGTTGTGACCACCATAGAGAAATATTTAGCTATAAATAAATATGAAAAATTATTTTGAGCAGAAAATTATGTGGGGGAGAAAGGAACTAATTATAGTCATAAGTTTTAACAGCAAAAACTACAGTAAGTAGCTCTATCAATTAGTAGCATTATCGTGTTCTTCATAAAAGCCAAAAGGCCAAGTGAAATATCACAAAAATTAAATCGTTGTTTTATGTAACTACTCATAAAACACTAAATTGATGTGCAGCCTGTCCAATTTATAGCATTTAATACCCTAAGCATCAGCCAATGTCTACAGCATTAGACTATAATTATTTACTGATATAAGCTATCTATGGCTACTCTACAAGACTGGTATAACAATGGATCATCACCAGATCACTAGATCTGCTTTTAGAACCAATGTTAATATTTTATCATAATTCCATAGTTACCTTCTAAAAGTGGGTATTGAATGGCTTTCATTTTTACTTAGTCAATACAAATTGGAATGTCACAAGAAATGTTTTCTGATTTTTAATTCTGGAATATTTAAGTGGCTGATGTCAAAAGAACTAGGTTCAAACTTCTGCCACAGTGTACTTTTACAGTTTCCTATTCCCTAAAGGCCCTACTAAAGTACATTTTGTAGTATAAATTTTAATAGCTGGTGATCTGTTCATGATCCATAGTTATACCAGAGACTTGCTGAGCAGCCCTCAAACTCGTTAGGAGAACAAGGTAATAAACATATTAGTTATATGCTTTTCTCTATACAAACAGAGTTGACATTTCTGAGAAAATGGCTTAATTTAATGAACAGCTATTGATGCAAGGCAATAATAGCCTTGGCATCAGCATGAATAGCCAGAAAGGAAGTCCAGACAGATCCCAGGGCACTCAAGGAAAGAGAGATATCCCAATACTCTTTGAGTTTAGTCTTCCAACATAATACCCAAACCCTTAACCAAAACCTTTGTTGATTCAGACTTCATCTCTTTCATTAAACTCTTCTTAGTCGAAAGATGGACTATCTACTTGTCCAGTATATCTCCCTTTAAAACTAACTGTAATGAATGGCTACATTTGAGAATTGGGGCAGAAGTATCAAGTGGTTCTAAGGATTATCAGGGGTTGCAGATTTGAAGAATCCTCATACACACACAACAGAACCCACACACTTGACTGCTAACTACTAAGAGTGGCTCAGAACAGGCATTACAATGTGGCCACAGTTGACTCTCATCTTAAAAGAAGAATGTGAAAGACTCCTGGAGTTCCTATCACATAGTTACCCATAGTTATATATCACATAGTTAAAACAATTACAACATGAAGAAGATGCTAGATGATTACACAGCCCTTCTGTTTTAAATGTTATAAAGACAGTTCTTCTAATTTCTTCATCTGAATCTCATTTATGCAACATCTTGTTATTGTAAGAATTATTATTCCGGTCAGCTATTTGTTCTGTTGCGGTATCTAATGGAGTTGGTTAAGTATACTACTTTAAAATATATATATATGTATTGAAAATAACTTTGTCTCAATTAAAAAGCTGTCTATTTTTATTAACTGCTACAGTTCAGGAAGGACTGCTGAAAAAAGTTACCCTGCACTTCTCTTCTTAGATTTATTTCACAGATTTTGTCCCTTTACAAGAAATGTAAAGTTGTTTTAGGCACATTTTTCAGATGTATTACATGTATTTATTCTTTGACCTGGAGGCTGTTTAGTCTTAAGAGACTCTTTAAAGCTAAAAACATCTGTTCTCAAGTTCAAAAGCCAAAGGATCCCATTTCTCTTCTCTAAAAACATTTGGAGACAATAACAAGGTCTTCATGACTTTTCTTCAATTTCTAGTGGGTTTTATTCATTCCATCGGGTTTCTAAAAGTTACAGAAAGAACAAGGTTGGGCAGATGGGATTAGTGGTGAAAACAACCCAAAACTGTGGATAAAACAGAAGCAGAAGAAATAGGAAAATGGTTTCATTTGCTTATGTAGAAAAAACTGCTTCACACTATTTTAAGTAACTCACTACCATGTATACACATGGGAGATAAGGGTACTCTATTAGAGGCAAGGGGCAGGGAGATGAAGGAATTCTGAGGTTAAATGGATACGATGTAATGTAAATGTAACAGTATGTAAGGAAAAGGAAAAGGAAAAGGGAAGAATCATAGTTTATATTTAAGTTAGGGAGACTGGGCAAAGTAAAGTTAATAGTCAAAGAAAATACAGAAAAAGAAAAATGATTTTAACAAGATTATAGATTTGGTTTTATTTGTTTAATATAACTTTACATTACTTTTTGTGTTTGCCACTTGAGGAAGTAAATATTAAACATGGAAAAATAAAGATACATTTTATTCTAGCACTGCCCTAGTACCTAGCACTGCCCCTTATACACAGTTAACATTTAGGTACTTGGTATGTATCAGACGTGAGTTTAAGAGTTTTATGTGTATTATCTACCCATTTTACAGATTAGGAAAACAAAGCTGAGAGAGTTTAGCGATTTATTCAAGATAAAAACACAGGGCTGGCTGACTCTAAAGGCTGTACTGAGTAGGTACATAACAAATAGGGTGAAAGAATGAAATAATCTTTTTGCAGGGTTGCTTGGATTAATATATATATATATATATAT
>NW_016107728.1:1882124-1887895 GCF_001604975.1 Cebus imitator | reverse complement strand
GTGCCACCATGCCCAGCTGATTTTTTGTATTTTTAGTAGAGACGGGGTTTCACCATGTTGACCAGGATGGTCTCTATCTCTTGACCTTGTGATCCATCCGCCTCGGCCTCCCAAAGTGCTGGGATTACAGGCTTGAGCCACCGCGCCCGGCTGGATTAATATATAAAAAACACTATGGAATTGAAAAGTTGACATTTAAGCATTTTTCTTTTTATGACAGTTTTGTTTACTCCATTTTCCTTAATTACTAGTATAATCCATTTTATGGACATTTAAGGAAGTTATATTTGTAAATGACTGACAAAATTCTCAATGTTGGCAGGTAATCCTATTGTTGAGGATATACCTAACAAGGAAAAGGCAAGCATACCAAGCCCAGGGACATTACTGGACATGTGTTGGTACACAAAATAGTATTGACTGAAACGCTTACATATTTCTTTTTCTGAGTTGCTTGCAGAAATAAAAGAAGTGTGGATACTGAAAGGATGTGACACGTTGATGACAACTTCTGTGAGAAGATAAAAGGTAGGACTGACAATGACAAGACTCAAATGAATGGGAATCTATCTAGTCACCAGTGCTATAAATAGTAAAAATACTTCCCTCTTTTTTCCTTCATAGAGTCATGAGTAGTAGCATACTATGTTTGATGCTCCGTCATTTAATTTTGTTTTGTAGAAAACAAATGTTTTGGTTTTCTAATTTTCAGAATGGTTTATGTTAACCTATCTGTGATTCAATCTGATGACAAGTTTGTAGAATATAATCTTAATTTTTAAAGTAGAATACTGATTAAGTTTTTATAGGATAAAGTTCAACTATATAAGCAAAACAAAAAGGGGTGAGTATAACAACATGCTCATGGACAGCTTTTTTCTGTACATCAGGAGCCAAAGAGTGTGTTTTCTAGCCTGCTTTAGGCATCGAAAAACCTAAACCTAGCAATGGGCAGAATCTTTAGTGAAGCATCTAATAAAAGAGTCCATGGCTTCTAAGAGTTACACTCTTGAGAAAATGCAAATGATCCACTCAATGATTTTATTTTTATATTAGAATATTGTCAAAATTTATTTTTCATAAACTTGGACAAGATTCATCAATCTGAGAACCAACTAACTACCAAATGGTCAAAAAACATTTTTTAAGGAGCTCTGTGCACAAGAATATGTAATAGATAGTCCTACATTTATGAACAGATAAATTTATACACAGATTACACCCCAAAGCTTTTTGAAAATATTGGCTTGTTTATAACTCAGAAAGCTTTAAAAAAGAAAAACAAGCTGAAAAATGTACTAAAATGGTGGCTGACTCCCAAGGTAGAAACCTATTTAATGAATAATACAATGGAACTTTACACAGTTCCCCATTATTTCAGCTCCATAAAAAAAACCATCCTCAAGTACAGCTAGGAAGTTAGAGGCTAAACAAATATTTACCTTTCACTGGCCTCTCAATCTTGACACTACTTTTCCTATCCCTTGTCTGATGAAAATAGTGATGGCAATAGCAGGTGAGTGTAAAATCTTTCCAAGAGTTACTTTGCTTTCAAGGGCCATAGGAAGGGATTCGTTTTCTTCCTACCTTCACTTTTATCTTCACTATTACCTGTATTAGCATGAAACGACTCTCTGAATAAAAATTGGAAAAATCAGATAATACAAAACAGTACCTCTTTATTATATTTGCAATTTCATGAAAAAGTGCCTTCTCATCAGCAGCATAGGTGACTTCAAGTCCTGTAATTCCAGATCTAATAAGTAATGGAGTCTGATATCTGATATCTAAAAAATAAACAAAATGTCTATTACATATAACATTATGTAATAATATGCCTTCATAATATAAAAGTAACATTATCTCTTACTTTTAAGTAAAACTGTGCTACTGAAATATTCCAAATTAAGAAAATATCCCCCCAAGTAAAAACGTAATTAACCCAATTTCTTAAAACTCTCAAAAGGTGTCCTAGTTTAATATACAACTGAAAATTCAAATTTTGTATTTTCAGCTACTCTCCTGAAATGGCTGCATTCACAAAATTCCCTAGAAAATAACATATGACTTGTGAATAAATTGTATTACTTTGTTTCTGTCTTTACTCTTCCGAGCAGGAGATTTTGCTTAGCACAGAACATTTTAATCTCTGGTATGATGAAAATGTTTAACCACCACCTCTACAAGAAAAAAAAAGAAAGCCTTAATTTGTAGTACTGGCCTGTCATGATGTAAGGACCCTCCCCAACCCATGACTGATTTCAAACTACCAAAGTGACATCAACTAGGTTGAAAATTTCAGAAAATTCAAGAACTGGCTTATGAGCTGGTATGTGCCAGATCAAGCAAATCACTGAATAAACTGTAAATTCTTAATATGGTTGTATTCTGTGCTAAGACTTCCTCCTAAGTGAACTGTAATCACTTGTAATGGTGACCACTGAAAGCTGCAGAGGGACAGTTGGTATTTTATAAAATGCCTTACATGGCATTCTATATGAAGAACCTCTGAACCAAAAGTATATGTAAATGTAAATATATATATTTATATGTATCTTTCTCCAGAGAGATATGTATCTTTCTAAAGAAAGATAAAGAGATATAAGCAAAGTAAGAATATATCTTAAAAGTATCTTATGAGCCATTAACTTATAGTAGTAACTTAACTTCCTAAATCAAAGATAAACTCTCTATCAGCAGGAAAATACCTGCATATGCATGCATAAGGAAGACTGTGCACCCAGTTTAGGGATACATAATGACGTGGACTCTATAATAGTAATAAATATTTTATAAAATAATACTTAGAACAAATTATATGGGCTAACTATAACTTTTATTGAGATCTTTATATTGCATTGCTTCTAACCTTTTTTTTTTTTTTTTTTTTTTAAATAAATGGGGTCTTGCTATGTTACTCAGGCTGAAGTACAGTGGCTATTCACAGGCACAATCATAGTGCACTACAGCACCAAACTCCTGGGCACAAGCAGTCCTGCTGCCCAGCCTCCCAAGTAGCTGGGACTGTAGGTATGCACCACTGTGCACGTGCACTGTGCATGCTTCTGACTTCTGACAATAATTCAAGTAAGAATAATAAATACAGGACAAAGTTATACACAATCTCCTACCCCCAACTTAGCAAACATTTTAGAAAAGAGTCCTTATGCTTGCTTAGATTAGATCTCCAGCACAGGAATTCCCCCATTAAAAGGTTCACCCTAGAGTGGGCAGGTATATCATTAATAAAAATGAACAATACCTTGACTGAAAACTGTCTTGTCTTTATCAATCACTATTACACCCGTGAGTTCTGTTTTTTCTGTATCTGGCAGTGGAGTGTCAGATGAGATGCAGTAGAACAGAGCACAGATTGGGTCAAACTCAGGATCTGGTTCTAAGTCTCGTCTAGTGCGAGCATGCAGCTCCACACTGATTAGGGTAAGATTTTGTACCTATAAAAGCAAATAAGTATTAAGTTTTTAAAACATTTTTTAAAGACATGCTCAAAGAAGTATGTTTTACTAGACTCCAGGGAAATATGTATGTAAAATTACAGAAAAAATGGACATAAAGGACAAAGTCACAGCTCAGCACTCCGTAAAGATTTTTACTCCCAAGATTAGATTAAATCAATTCATGATTTTATTTCAGAAAATCTGCTTGTGCTATAACTTCTCGATGATAATATTTAAACTGTTTTTTCTCAAATATATGCAGGATATCTCAATTCCTGTTTGAGAAAGAGAATGACTAGTCCAAGTGGTTATATATTGAAACCAAAGTCTGTCACAGTTTACTCTTTATGTAGTTAGCTAAACTATATTTACCTGTAGTTTAAAGTAAAAGGAGAGATGTTTTTTAATTTAAATTTCCTACCTATTAATTCACTACTACTTGAGGGCTACTTAGACTTTTGCATACAATAGGCAGATTTTTAATTATAGTTTTTCCTGGAAAAAAAAAAAGTGCACTGTTATGGTATCAACTACACAACAGCCAGATTTTTACCCATGTACATTTTCTCTTTGACGTATAATGCAAACATTGTTAATATTTGCTTTTCATGCTTATTTTTCTATGCCAATAGAAACTATTAACTGTAATTCTTAGTTTTCTTTCTAAAATCAAGACAGTAAATAAGAAAAACAAAATATAGGTTGAATTCATGATTACAGCTAGAATTATACATCATTATTTTATCATGTACATGTACCTGGCAATAGAAAACAGATTATTGTTACAATATTGGTAATTATTCAGATCATATGAATTTAACAAAGGATTTGTGTTTTGTATTTATCTTGCATGCAAACTGTTAAGGAAATGTAAATGCAGGTGTCTCACTAGTTGACAGGAGTAGAATTTGGTAAATTTCTATCAAAATTAAAATCCATTTGATGTGGCAATCCTACTCCTAAAAATTTATCCTAGAGACAGATATACTCATACATGTAGCCAAAATATACGCACAAGGATGTTTACTCGAGAATATAACAGCAAAGATTAGAAAAAACCTAAATGTTTATCTGTTGGGGACTAGTTACATAAATTATGTTGTATGCATAACGGCTACATACAATGGAATACTCTGTAACCTTTAAAATTTTCAAGGAAATGAGGCAGATCTCTGTGTTCTAATATAAAAAGATCACTATAACACACTGATAAATAGAACCAGTAAATATAGTAAACTTCTACATATGAAAAAAATGAAAGCACAAGCATAGAAAATTTCTGCAAAGCAACAAAAAATGTAGACATGCTTATTGCTTTGGGGGACAGAAATTGCTAGCCTAATGTAAAAAGGAAGCTTACTTTTCATTGCAAATTTTTTTTTTTGGTCCCGATTATTTTTGGTATATATACTAGCACATGTGCTCATTAGTAAATTTGTTAAATAATCTTTTTTTTTTTTTAATAAGACAAAGGGTCTCTCTCTGTTGTCCAGGCTAGAATGATGTGGTATGATCGTAGCTCACTGCATCCCTGAACTCCTGGGCTCAAGTGATCCATTCACTTTAGCTTCCCTACTAGTTGGGGCAATAGGTACATATCACCATGCCCAGCTTATTTTTAAAACTTTCTGTAAAGATGAGGCCTCACTATGTTGCTCAGGCTGGTCTTGAAAAACTGGCCTCAAGCAATCCTCCTGCCTTGACCCCACAAAGTGCTGGGATTACAGGTGTGAGGCACCATGCCTGGCCACTAAATACTTTTTGAAATATAAAGAACATCAATTATATATGTATAAGGCATAATAATAAAACACAAATCTACCACTTTCCTCAGAAACATATACTGCTTTTTCTACTTTAAAATATTAGTATTTAAAAAAATCAATCCATATAAATTGAGAGCTAAGGGAAAAAACTTACTTTTAAATGCGTACTCTTCAGAACTTAATTTTAACAAGAAGCATGCATTAATTTAGTAAATAAAAAATTTTTAAATGGAAAACTCCTCCCACAAACCCAAATAAAACAAAACAACCAGTTTCATTAGAAAGGGATGAACATATGAGGCCAGGTGCGGTAGCTGACGCCTATAATCCCAGCACTTTGGGAGGCTGAGGCAGGCAGATCACCTGAGGTCAGGAGTTCCCAGACCAGCTTGGTCAATGTGGTGAAACCCTGTCTCTACTAAAAATACAAAAATTAGCAAGTGGCTCATGCCTGTAATCCTAGCTACTTGGGAGACTGAGGCAGGAGAATGGCTTGAACCCGGGAGGCTGAGGTTGCAGTGAGCTGAGATGGTGCCGTTGCACTCCA
>NW_016107728.1:1853406-1882044 GCF_001604975.1 Cebus imitator | reverse complement strand
AAAAAAAAAAAAAAAAAAAGAAGAAGAAAAAGAAAAGAAAGGGATGAACATATGAAAAGACTATGAAAACTCTGAAAATAATGTTAGGTTAAAAGAGTCTTGGAGGTTGATTTTTGTTTACTAGATCAAATTTTGCATTTCTATTCCTTGATAGAAAATGGATTACTGTGCTTGGTGGGGGTATTTTTAAAAAGCAAACATAAAGACATGGCTTGAGAGACTTAGTGAGTATAACTAGGCAAGAGGGAAGTGAGAAAGTGGGACAGAGATTACAACCCTTGTCTTCTGCACTGAGTACTGATGTGCAGAAGAAAGATTATTCTAGGGTAACGGAAACAGAGGGAAAAAAATGCTACGGGCACAATTTCCAAGAAAAAGGAAGAGAACAGTGTTGAGAGTTTTTCTTTGGTTTATTCCCCGTTTCAACCACGGGGCAGCAGTTTGGAATGTTCCTTGAGATGAAGAAAGACTGTTACCAGGAAGAAGAAGCTGTCAGAGCAACCAGTGAGACCTCCTGAGTGATTTTAACTTCCAGAGGGACCATGATTCTGAAACAGGGTTACCTAGAAAAATGTAGAAAACTATACTTTTCAAATAAGAGAATAACCAAATATAACAAGTCTTTTTTACTATAGTCTATCAAATTTGCTTGAATACATATTTTTTTAAAAGTTTTTAAAAAATGTCTAATTTCAAGTGTGCATTTGATGGTATAGATGACTGAATTTTTCACTTAATTTATCTAGGCTTCAGGGGCTAGTATAGACATAGGTATAAAACAGAAACTATATGAATGCTGTTGAATGAGAAAAATGTGCAAATGAATAAATGAGGAAGAGACTATGTTCTGATCTAATTCTAAGAAAACCCATAATTCTCAGTTCAAATTTAAAGAAAAAAGAGGACAATATTAAAATTTTTCTCTCGGTTTATGTTAATCTGATCCCTGAAACAGTATACAATAGAATTGACTTGAGAAAAAAAAACACACTAAAAATTGAATTATAACTTAAAGGCAGTTACTAATCCCCTGCTTTAACGCAAAGATACAAAACGACTGTATAAAACTAGCATTGTCCAATAGAAATATAATGAAAGCCACATGTAACTTAAAGTTTTCTAGTAGTCACATTAAAAAAATAAAAATAGGTTAATTTAAAAACATTTTAATCTGATCCAATATATTTATTTATTTATTTATTTATTTATTTTTTTTTTTTTTTTTTTTTTTTTTTTTTTTTTTTTTTTTTTTTTTTTTTTTTTTTTTTTTTTTTTTGAGATGGAGTTTCACTCATGTTACCCAGGCTGGAGTGCAATGGCGCGATCTCGGCTCACCGCAATCTCCGCCTCCCGGGTTCAGGCAATTCTCCTGCCTCAGCCTCCTGAGTAGCTGGGATTACAGGCACGCACCACCATGCCCAGCTAATGTTTTGTATTTTTAGTAGAGACGGGGTTTCACCATGTTGACCAGGATGGTCTCGATCTCTTGACCTCATGATCCACCCGCCTCGGCCTCCCAAAGTGCTGGGATTACAGGCTTGAGCCACCGCGCCCGGCTGATCCAATATATTTAAAATATCCTTTCAACATGCAACCAACATAAAAATTACTAATGAAATATTTTAAATTATTCTTTCCATGAAGTCTTTGAAATCAGCATGTATTTTACACTTACAACATATCTCAATATGCAGGCTAAATTTTCTACAGACATACTTGATCTATATTTGGATTTCATAAAAATTACAGTAGTATTATATACCTAAGTTGTTCCAAATATACTTTGAGACAACTATGTTTTAAAATCTAAATTAAAATTAAATAAAGTTTAACATTCAGTTCTTCAGTTGTATAAACCAAATTTTAAGTTCTAAATATCCATGCTGCTAGCAGCTACCATAATGACAGCATAGATGTAAACAATAAAAATATACTCCAATTTCTACCTTACTGCCAGTCAGGTATGTGCTTTGTTTTCTGTATACAAATAAATTTAAAGTGACCCATTCACATATACTTTCCAATGTATACTGTGACTGATGTATATTTTTGCAAAGTCCTAGTCTTTGGCAGATAGCCTGTACTGTGAAGATAACTGGGTTATATAGAGATTATATGAATCAAAGAATTTATCCTCTATTGTAGCAAGCTCTAATCCAAAGAGCCAACTGAACAGAAAATGCAAGCAAATATCACATTTCAGACGTGATATAACATCTTAATATAATAATCCCCGAAATACAGACTGACTTCCTTTTTATTTTTCCCCAAAGAAACAGAGTCTTGCTCTCTGTGGCCCATGCTGGAGTGCAGTGGCACAATCATAATTCACTGCAGCCTCGAACTCCCAAGATCAAGTGATCCTCCCACCTCAGCCTCCCAACTAGCTGAGACTACAGGTGTGTGCCACCATGCTAGTCTAATTTTATTTTTATTTTTTGGTTGAAGCAGCGTCTTCCTATGCAGCCGAGGCTAGTCTTAAACTCCTAGACTCAAGGGATCGTCCCACCTTCACCTCCCAAAAATCTTTTCTAATTTTAATATCCATAAGATGAATTTCAGTTATGAGATTTGTGAAAGATATTAAATCACAAAACAGTCTCAGCAACTTAAATGCTTTAAGTTTCTCTATTTTATATAAACATTTAAATATATAAAACAGTAAAAAATGAGAATAAGATGAAGATTAATAGTATTCAATGTATTTCTCCCTCATTAAAAAATTCCATGCTTGTTTTGTAGACTAAAATATGAGTTAAATTAAACACAATGTAAGTATCCTTACTGTTGCAGTTTTACCTCGTGTAAAGCTTTCGCCTCCTGTAAGTTTTCTATGCTGACTTTGAAACCGTAAGTATTGTTTAAAGATGGTCCATCAATCTGAGAAGTTTCTTTCTTTGGGGTATTTACTGCTGCAAATTGATTCTATAAAAGAGCATACACACACACAACCAGAAAAAGATACGTGAGCAATTATTTTTCTTTGATTACTTATTCCTGGATAAATGCTTTATGTGTTTAGTAATAAATGGTAAACTAGTATCATCTCTAAGTTCAAGAAGAAACTGTATTTTATTAACATTATTTTCATGCTAACAAAGATATCAGAACTGGATGTATGTAGAAATAAAAGCAAACCATGTTATCTCTCAGTTCAGAAGCCCCAGTGCTGAAACTAACAGTTTTGTAGGGAGTTGACATTTATACCACATGGACATTTACCTTGATCTTTCTTGGAAGTAAGACAAGCAAGCAATCAATATATTTGCAACTACTTTGGCTAAAATTTGTAAAAGATTTGAAATACTGAATTTGTATTTTACCCTAATACAACATGTGTCTGAAAGATGAATTAAATAAAACAATGTAAATAATCTTCAAAGACTGAGAAAAAAATGGAATTTTTCCATTTCTTACAAAATTATTTTTTTCTGATTTCTAAATCTATTAACTGTTATGTTCACAACACACTGATATAGTATTTTTTAATATATACATATCTTGAATTCAATAATACTGTTTTATAAATGAAAGTTTAAAAAGTATAATCTCAAAGAAATACTAAAATATATTTTATGTAGTTAATGAGATTTATGAGAAGTGGCCAATATGTAAGTGATTTCTATCACGTATTTCCAAGAATGCATGTCTAATGTATACTTCTTTCACATAATCATATAATGCTAAGTTTTGTTGTATTTTTAGTATTTGAATAAAGACATATGTGACTTTCCAGAGTTTCAGTAGTAAATAATGTTGCTTTTCTTTCCTACTTAGTAAAATAAATTTTAAAAAATCAATAAGGTTATATTTTAGAAAAAGTAATAAACCAAGAAAAAGGATATATTTTTGGTGGGATCAAAAATCACTTACTTGAGCTCTGCTGTCATTGGATTGTTCTGATTTTGCCAGTAATCAGTTAATGTATTTGTATCCTCATAATCCACATTTTGGCTATCATATTCACTTTCTCTGTAATATTTGTATTTACATATAAGAATCTTTTAGATCCCAACAACAAAAAAACTTTTAAAAAGGCAATTTTTTGTTGTCTCAAAGATATGCAAATAATGATGCAAAAATTTAAGTATCAAAAATTTTTTAATTGAGACAAGTTATCAATTATCTAACTGAAATCTAGGATTAAAACTGGATCTTCCACTGATCTTTAAAAATGTTTAGTATAGTTACCTTTGCTTGTGTTAAGAGTACTCTTCTAAGAGTGTCAGTATTACTTCCTTTCTTATTACTCAACTTCTGTGTTTTTGGTTCTGTAGAAAGAAATTTCATATTTAATATGTATATCAAAATTACCTGCTTCTGGTTTTTAAACAACCTTTTGTTGTTCCAAACACTTAGGTACCACTTGTGAGTGCTGTCCTATGAATTCCCACCAAAATTTCATAATTTAAAAATGAAACTAATTCAAACCTCTGGTTCCCACCAAAATAACATTTTAACATTTTGTATTTTAAATATGTTTAATTACTGAGTTTTATACCCCAGTCATTATCCTAGAGAATTGTTTAATCCATTTATTCACTTGTTTATCAAGTATCTATGATGAGGAGGAAAAGACATAATCTCTGACCTCATGGGGTCTAGATAGAGAATCAGACATTCCTCAAACACACTAGAAAAATAAAATTATAATTGGATTAATACAACAGAGGGGAATATAATTGGGAATTTTTATGCAGTCAAGGAGATTAGGGAAGGTTTCCTTGAGGTGAAATCTGAAGAGCATAGTAATTAACCAGGAACAGAGTGGGGATTTTTCCCTGATTACTGTACAAAAGAACTGGAAGTTACTAAGAGTAGAGAAGTTGGCTGGTGCAGGAGCCCAGGCAAGAGATGACAGCTTGGCCTAAGGTTGTGGTGGCAGAAGTACAATAAAGTAGATATATCTGGGTTACTTAGGAGATAAACAAGTGATAAGTCTTGGTTATGGACTAGAAACCACAGGGTGGGTAGTAAGGGAATCAGGTGGGTGTTAAAAATAAATTCTATGTTTCTAACTTGTATAATTGAGAGATGATGGCACTATTCATTGAAATGAGGAAAAATGAAATAAGACCAGATGCGTTTTTATGTGGGGGCATGTGTAGATGTTCATGTGTGTTGGGAAGGTGGTCGTGAATGTGTGCAGTGAGATCATGAATTCGTTTGTAAAATACTGACCTTGAAGTACCATTTAGCATTCAAGTGGAAATGTCAGATAGGTAAATGCAATATAGTGTTCTGGAGCTTAAAAGAGAGGTGTGAACTGGAAATATAAATTTGCAAGTTATCTGTAGTAATCCTGTGGACAGGAATTAGATTATTTAGAGAAAGATATAAAGAAGGCTTAAGACCAAGCCTTTATAAACTCTAACATTTAGATAATAACTAAGAATAGTGAGGAAAGTGGGAAAAAACAAAGAAGTAGGAGGAAAGCCAAGTGGAGAAGTAGCTCCAAGAAGGAAGGTAGGGTCAACAAGAAAATGGCTTAGAGGACATAAGGCGGCTCAGGAACATCTATTGGTTTTAGCTACAAGCTTATTGGGAATCTTTACAAGAGCTATTATGGTAGAATGAAAGGGGCAGAATTCAATTTAGAGTGGGTTGAGAAATTAGTAGGAGGTAAATAACTGGAGTTGTCAAATTAGACAATTCTTTTAAGAAATGTGGCTTTGAAGGAGAGGAGAAAGAGTAGAAGCTGGCTGACGTGAGGTCAAAGCAGGTTTGTTTCTGTTTTAAAAGGTGGGAGACTTGGGTATGTATAAAAGCCAATGGAAAAGTCAAATTGAGATGATAAGCCTTCTGAGAGGGCTCCTGTATTTCACCCACAAGGAAACAGGATGGAAGCAAATATAAGTAGATTTCATAGCAGAAACATTAAAAAGTTTCTATGTGATGATCTCCAAGACATGATAAAAAATATTTGCTGAGCTATACCTTCATTTAAAAAGCTCTGATTTTCACTACAGCCTAATGTTATCTTCATTTCCATTTTTGAAGGGCAAATATAGAGACTTCCTGTTATTTGTACACTTACCTATTGATAATGGGCTAAGGCCAGTTGTTTCAGGAAGCCTTTCCAGAAGTTTTCTCTGTATGATTGGTGTACTATGAAGGCAAAGTGATTCACATTTCCCAGTTCTTGCCCTGGCATTAATTGGAGATATCACTAGAGGCTCTTGAGGCTCACTGCAGGGGCTTTTTTGTATACCATCTTTTATTGGCTTTAAGTTCTCAACAGCCAATGAATGCAGCTCCTCTACTGGTGATGAGGGTCTATCATCTCCATTTAATGCTCTGGAATCTGGGGATATTGCTTGTTGCCAAGGGGGAATAGCTGGAGAATCAGGGGAGCTATAATTAATATAATAGTTATCATCATCATCTTCATCTTTTTCAGGATCACTTGCAGAGGCAACTGGTGGCAGCATCTGACTTTCACTTGCAGTTTGACTACATCCTGTGATTGGTGCTTGTAAAGCAATCTGAGAATTATCAACATCCTTGGTATGTGCTGTAGTGGGGAGTATACATGGACTTACATCCATTTTTGGAGGCACTACAGGTTTATCATCTGGGTTAACTAAAGAGCTAAAGTTCTCAGCAGATTTTACAACTCCAGTTGGCGTGGTTTTAGGCAGTTTCTTGGTACGTTCGTATTCTTCTTTGGCTTGAAGCCACACTTGAACCAGTTGTCGACTTGGGGCACATTTGCAAGGCATAATCACAATTTTTTTATCTTCAACCATTTTAGGGCTATTACTTGACCCTTTATTGACAACTCCTTGGCCACTGCGAAGGGGTGACCCTGGCCTTGGATTTTGAGTCATTGCTGAGAATGCTGTTTTCCACAGACGAAGTCCTTCCAAGGAAAAGTCTCCCTCAAACTCAGCCAGATCATTTGCAAGTCGAGTTTCTACCATGAGGAGGCGTCCACCAATCTCCCTATAAACAACATATTTTAGAACAACTGTTTTTGTTTCAAAGAGCAATTACCAAAATATTTAACTCCCCATCCTAGATATTTTTAAAGCCCCTTTTGGAGTCTTAAAATTGTCCATTTCTTTCTTCCTTGCCCCCTCTATTTTATGCAGGTACACTCTGTCTTTAGTCTCAATATGCTTTTCCTCACAGGTATATGACTACTACCTAATTTCCTTTGGAAGTTATCATTAATCTCAGAGAGAGAAGGTTTTTTTTTTGTTTTATGTTAATGCCTCATGAAACCTTCTTTCCTTCAAGGAGAAGGACACAAACTTACAGATTCCTTTCCTCTCCTAACCTTTAAGTAACTTTCCATTATTATCACATATGAATAAAAACAATAATTTATCATTCAAATACTATGTCCTTGAATATTACTCACAGCTTCTTCCTGTATTTTCTAGTATCTATAGTTTAGCGAAGCCAGTCAATTCAAATGAATCTCTGTACTCACAAATTCTCTTAAACACTAAAAAAATACCAATTAAGGTAAATTTCTCTAATTCTTTCTTCCCTTTACATGGCAGGGATTAACACTGACACAACTTAGGAGTTGGCAGAGCCCACAGGATGCATGGCTTAAATGTTACCAGTGTATGAGTATGTGGGAAATCACTAATGAAAACAGTCTGGTTTCATTTCCAACAGTTACATTAAGCGAAACTTTCTCTAATCCCTTGATACTATTTCTGCTTACTATAGCAACATAAAATAAGTCTACTTCTTCTTCTTCATGTTAACTTTATTATGAATATGAAGATAATTCATAGTTTTTTCAATCACTTCTCTTAGGGCATGATTCCCCAAATGTCGCCATCATTATCTACATAAAACTCCACTAACTGGATTCATGTTTTCTGATTTGAAGCTGAAGGAGGAGCAGCAGGGCTACCATGGTAGCCCTGTCCCCTTTATATGAAAAGACTTTAGCCCCTACTAGTTAACTCCATAACCAGCATCCAGCACTGTCCTTGCATCCACTCTCAGCAATGTGAAAATTAGAAACAGAATTACTGCTGTTGAAGAAAATGAATACACACACCATGTGACCATACCCAACTCTAATGCTAAGGACAGAGAGGTCATAATGAGGTCAAGAGTAACAAATTGGTGAGGTATGGTGAATTCAGATTTCTTGCATATTGTTAGCAGCATGGTAACTGCCACAACCCACTAGGAAAAAAAATCTCATAATATATATCAAGAGCCTTAAATTTTTCAGTAATCCTACTTCTAAGACTATAAGGAAGATCTCCAAAATACAAGAAATGCTTTAAGAAGAAAATGCTAATATTGTCTTAATATACATACTAATTAATATACATAATATCTATAGTGGCAAAATAGGAAACAACCTTTCTGTCCAATAATATATACATGATACAGTATATATGCAGCAATTAAAATATTCAAGAAACTCATTATTTGGAAAATGTTTACAATATGTTAAGTGGAAAATTTGGATATAATACAGTGACTACAGTATGATCACATTTCATAAAACAAAACAAACTAAAAACTATACTTAAAAAAAACACATCAAAATATTACAGTGGCTTTTACTAGGTGGAAAAATAGTGTGATTTTTATTTCTTCTTTTTTTATACTTCCTAAATTTTCTATATTAAATATACAGTTTCTTTTTTTTTTTTTTTTTTTTAGAGTGTTTCTCTGTCATCAGGTTGTGGTGCGGTGGCAGGATTTTGTTTCACTGCAACCTCCCAACTCCCTGGATCAAGTGTTTCTCCTGCCTCAGCCTCCTGTGTAGCTGGGATTACAGGCACGTGCCACCAAGCCCAGCTAATTTTTGTATTTTAGTAGAGATGGGGTTTTACTATGCTGGCCAAGATGGTCTGGCTCTCTTGACCTTGTAATCTGCTCACCTTGGTCTCCCAAAGTGCTGAGATTAAATGATTATTTTTTATTTTAGCTGCAGGACAAGTGTCAAAGTTGGACAATAACAACACCACAAAGGTAATGACTAAGTTTGGTAACTAAAAATAAATATACCATAATCACTACTGATAACACCAAAGTCCCCAAAATGATGGAAACTAACGTCTAAGGAACAAACTTCATATGTTCCAGCAGTGAAACAAAAAGAGTTCCATATGGGTACTAAACAAAACTATGTTGAAAAGAGGCTGGGGAGTTGACATTTCTACCCTTCACTTTAAGTCATTATAAGAAACAACTTTTACTCTACATTTCTGATCACCTTTTCTCACCCCTTTATTAAAAAAAAAATTATCGTGTGCATATAAGGCACATATTAGTATATAGTAAAATGGTTCTTATAGTGAAACAAATTAATATATCCATCATTTCACATTCCTTTCTTAAATGGATTCTTACAGGAATTATTGTGAATCTGCTGGGTAAAAGCCTGGCATTCATTGTCTTTTTTTTTTTTTTTTTTAAAGATAGTATTTTAACAGCCTTAGGTTGACAGCAAAATTGAAGGAAAGGTACAGAGGATTCCCATATACTCCTTGTGCCTCCACACATACACGGCTTCCCACATTATCACCATCCCCTACCAGAGTAGCACATGGGTTACAATCGATGAACCTATGTTGACACATCATAATTGCACAAAGTCCACAGTTTACATTTGGGTTCATTCTTGGTGTGGTACTTTCTATGGGTTTGAACAAATGTATAGTGATATTCATATTGTATCTTTTTCTTTTTCCCCCACTGGAGTCAGGAACATGGTACAGCCACAGGTCAGTGCATACATGCAGTGTGGCCTCTGCTGCTCTTCATATCTCTTTTCAAGATTTAGACTAAGGCAGGGCCTCCCTTAGCAGTTTCAGCCACCCTCTTCCGCTTCTGAATGGATAGTTGAAATGAACTGCCTTGCTCTGCAACCGGTTAAGTATATGAGATCATGGACACAGGGTCAGGAATAAGAACCATCATTCAAACTTTCTGATTGAGCATGTTACCCAATTTAGCTTTTATCAGATATGCCCTAACTTGGTGATCAAAGTGGTAAATCATAACTACTCAACTACTTATAAATAAACCAGTACTGTGGTTTCCATTTTGCTGTTTGCTGCGTGTGTGTGTGTGCACGTGTATGCACATGTTTGTCTATCAATTCCATGAAAAGATTTTTTTTTTTTGAGACAAAGTCTCATTCTATTGCCTAAGCTGGAATGCAGTGGCGTGAACATGGCTCACTGCAGCCTTGACATCCTGGGCTCAAGTGATTCACTTTCCTTAGCCTCCTAAGGAGCTGGGACCACAGGTGCATGCCACCACGTCCAGCTAATTTTTTTTTTTTTTTTTTTTTTGACATGGAGTTTTGCTCTTGTTGCCCAGGCTGGAGTGCAATGGTGCAATCTCAGCTCACTTGCAATCCCCGCCTCACTCCCACCGCCCCTGAGTTCAAGTGAGTTATTCTTCTGACTCAGTGCCCCGAGTAGCTGGGATTACAGGTACCCATCACTAAACCCAGCTAATTTTTGTATTTTTAGTAGAGACAGGGCTTCACCAGGTTGGTTGGGCTGGTCTTGAACTCCTGACCTCAGGTGATCCACCCGACTTGGCCTCCCAGTCGAGATGCTTCTTACAATGTTAGTTATTCCTTATAGGCAGTACAATAGCTAGATCCCAGTTCTGTCTCTGCCATTTTAGGTTAAGTAAACCTGGGCACTTACTTAACTGCTGTTTCCTTTCCTTTTTTCTCACAGGTCTGTTCTAAGGAATAAATGAGTTAATACATGTAAAGCACTTAAGATGTTGTTTTTCACATGATTAGTGCTCAATATTGTCAAGAACTAAAATATACACATGTACATATACATATATATATTTATATATACACACACACACACACACACACACACACACACACACACAATTTTTTCTTGGTAGCACTTAGCTAGCCTCATATCCTTAAGGATGAGGAAGNTGTTGCCCAGGCTGGAGTGCAGTGGTGATCTTGGCTCACTGCAGCCTCTGCCTCTCGGGTTCAAGTGATTCTCCTGTCTCCGCCTCCTGAGTAGTTGGGATTACAGGCACCCATCACCAAGCCCAACTAAATTTTGTATTTTTAGTAGAGATGTGGTTTTACCATGTTGGCCAGGCTGGTCTTGAACTCCTGACTTCAGGGGATCTGCCCACCTTAGCCTCGGAAAGTGCTGGGATTACAGGCATGAGCCACCACGCCCTGCCTAATTATTTTATAGAGATGAAGTCTCACTTTTTTGCCTGGGCTGACTGCAAACTCCTGGGCTCATGCAGTCCTCCCACCTTGGCCTCCCAAAGTGCTGGGATTACAGGTGCATACCACCATACCTGGCCACTTGAAAAGATTCTTAAAAGAAAGGAGAATGGAAACTAAAGTCCATTTGCACCCCTAATAACTGCATAAACTATAATAATAACAAAGCAAGATGTTGAAATCACATGAAAAGTGGTTTATAATAAAAACTTAAAATAATCTTCATTTAGAAATATATCAGAGGAATACTTAAAACATATGCTCATTTTCAAACATTTAAAAATAAAGTTCTTTTAAAATATTATAAAAGTTTAACATTTAAAAATTAAATACCATTTAAACAATGATCATTGTAATCCTTTTAAAGTATGATGACATCTTTAGAGTAAGCACCTCTAATTTTTAATGAAGACACAGTATTAAATAATAGTAGATCCAAGTCAACTTAAATAAATTTCTCTAGGTGTAACCATCCAGTTAGTGTTTGAATTTTCTTAATAAGTCTGTAATTAGAAATACTTCCTACAATGATATACTAATAAATACAGTATCACAGAAAACTAGTCATCATGTAACCAAATGCTGTATACATTATATTCTTTTTTTTTTTTTTTTCATTCCCTACAGCAGAATTGTATATATCATAATCATTCAGAGTGACCCCAGGGAAAAAATAATTCTGATTACCTGGGCTTTTCTGGTACATCAGAAGGATTACTGCAAAATGGTTCCTGGTAAATAGTCTCTGAAAGGTCATGATCCAACAAAGTTGCCATAATTTCTTCCCTACTTGGTGGGGACATAAGTGGTTTCAGAATGTGAGCAGTTCGAGGGGTGAAATTGCCATTTTTAGATTGTGAGGGAGAACTAGTAGATCTTGGTGAACTATCAGGAGTTGGTGTCAACACATCATTGTTTCTTGAAACATATAGTTCTAAATCTTCACAGGCCATGTCCACAAGTTCACCATCAGGGGAGGAGAGTATTGCACTAAAAGAGGTATTGACTGAATCAAGAGACTGTCCCATTTCTTTTCTGCTGTGACCTTGAATCCAGTCTGAATTGTTTGGCTGTGAGAGGCTAAGAAACGCTTCTTTGCTTACTGAACTCCTATTCAATCTAGATTTTTCATTTAGACAATCTTCTGCCTGCTGAACACAGAAAGAATCCATTATTGAATTAGACCGAGTTGTTAGAGGATGAAAGCTGTTTTTCCACTGGTTGTGGCGATGATTCTCATTGCTATCTATGGATGATTTCTCAAACATTTCAGGACTTAAAGTACCAGATCTAATCCATGAGGCTGAGTCTGCAGCATGATACTTGTCTTCATCACATTTCTGGCTGTCATGACTTAAAAACTCATGTTTTTCTACAGCTTGTCCTGGAAAAAGATCCTGAACAGCATCACTTAGGAACTTCTGAGGCAAATTCTGATCAGCTGGGACAAACTGACTTCCAGAATAAAAGCTACAAAATCCAGTCTGACCTATCGTGTTAATATCAAAATTATAATTATGTTCAGGAGATAAGCTATCTTCAAGTGAATAACAACTTTCAAAACCTGGATCTGAAAAAAAGACGGGACTATCATCTGATAGGGAGTTATCCAACTGGCTAGAGTTTTGGAAATTTAAAGAGTCTACTTTGAGAAGTTTGGGGATTTTTTCTTTTGGTTTTGTACTTCTGGGAGTTCGAGGTTTTCTCGGGGATGTTACCAATCGAGTCCGCTTATTTGCTTTGTTATGTTCAAGTGAACCAGAAATATTTTTATTTGATTGATGTTTATTAGATAATGGGTCTTGTGTGATATTTGCATTTTGTGCTTTCTGCTGTCTTTTTTGTAACAATTCTTTTAGAACTGCCAGTCCAGACTGTCCATCACCAAATGCTGAAGGTGCTGACACATTTTGATTTTTACACTGAGAAAGTGCTTTGGTTTGTGAAATTGCTTCTGATAATGATCTTTGTTTTACTCTTTCAGGTTTAAAATTTGACATATCTAAAATAAAGCCCCTTGGCTTTTGTTCCCATGCTATTTGTTTGACTGGACTTCTCAAGGACGTTACAAAGCAATTAGGCATTTGGCTTTCCTCTGAAGTTCCATTTCCTGGAGAACAAGTTTCACTGTGCTTTGACTGTTCTGCTATGCACACAATCTGCTGCTGACTGTCCTTGCAATGCAAAAAATTAGGGGTATATGCTTGGTCCGGCTTTGATTCTAGGGAATTGCAATATTCACTTAACTTTCCAACTGATGACAAATAGTTTTTCTGTATATTATTTGCATTATCTTCTATCTTTGGAGACATTATACCCGAAGATATCTGTGTATTCTGTGCTACCTGAGACAAATGGTTGGAAAGGTCAAATACATTTTTTTGGACTAAGGTTGATTCCTTTAAAGTAAACATAGCACTTTGATTATGAGGCCTTTGAACATTAATTTTTGAGAGTCCAGGTCCTATAGAATTACAAACAACTGATGGATGCAAACCATCTCGTGAACTGGGGAATGTCTGCAAATCTACAGGCTTCTTGCTTTCTAAGAAAGAAGAAAAGCAGCCAGATAATTTCTGTTGTGCATTAATTCCAATGGGTAGGGGAGCAGAAAGGGGGTGATCTACAGCAGAGCTCATTAGTGGCAGATCTTTCTGTTTAAAAAGTAGTTGAGAGCCTCCAGAACTACCTGCAAGTTCAGATACATTCTGGTGTTTCAGTGCAAGCTTAACTTCAGCACCAGACTGAGATTTTATTTTTTCATCCTTAAGTGTTATATGCTTTCTTGCTGTACCTTTCTCAATCGTTTTTTGTTTTGCTCTTGGTTTCTTTTTTCCATCATCTACTAGTTTATTTGTCTGATTTCGTTTGTTCCTTTTCTTAGTAACTACAGAGGGATTAACAAGCTTTGCTTTTGATTTCTTAACCTGTGCTCTTGCACGACTATTTTTTCCGATACGAGAATTAACGGTCTTACTATTATATACATTGGGACCCTTAAAAAGCATTGCCTCTTTTTCTGCAGCAGCCATGATTTCTTCAGCTCTTGGATCTGTGGGAGACCAGCAGCGAGGTGGAGAAGAATTTATGGGACTTGTGCTTCTCTCAGAAAGAAAACCTAGTTTAGACATGACATCACTATAATTCAAGTCACAATCTTCGGTTTCAGCATTGTAAGATGGTGAGGGAGGAGAAAGAATGGCATGTGATCGTTTTTTCCTAAAAGACAAAGTTCTTTTAATATTTTCATTATTTGTCCTTTGTTGCTTACCAGTTTTTTTCTTAGCAGACTTATGTTTTGACTTTCTTCTGTGACTTTTCTTTGGTGTTAGTGGATAAATGGGATATTTGGTTGCAGGGGAGTCAGGAACTTTTGGCCAAAAGTCCTTCAAAGGTGCAAGCTTTTTATATAATTCCATTTTTTCTTCTGTTAATATTACTTGTTTTTCTTTAGAGTCTATTTTTCCTAGCTTCACAAGCATATTTTTTCTCCCTCTAAATCTATTAATAATAATATACTTGATGATGACAGGGGGCAGCTTTTTAGACATTTTTCTTCGTTTTCGAGATTTGAGAGTTCCATCTAAGCTTTCACCAATTTCCATGGGATGAGGTAGGCTAATTTTTGAGTTGTGTGTTACAAAACTTGATTCACTGTCTTCAGTCTCATAATTTACCTTGCGTTTCGCTCTAAGTGTGTATTTATTTCCATATAGTCCAAAGGACTGCTCAGTTTCTAATGTTCCATCTCCAAAGTGACAGTCTATACAACCATCTGTGGGTGTTTTATTTTCAAAGCCTCCACGAGTTGTTTTAGTTAAATCACTGGCCAATGCATTATCCTTCTCAGTATTACTATTACAAAGATTATTTTGTATACAATTATCTTTTGTGGATCCACTCTCACTACTTTTGGTAGAAGTCTCCTGATGACCTGCAAGTTTCTTTTTATTCAATTTTAACCGAGATGGTTTATTGCCAGGTTGTAATTTATATGTGACAGGAGATAGTTTCTGTGGTCTAGTGAGACAGTTAGAAAGAACAACGCTGGGAAAAAACATATAGTGTGCTGCTTGCTGGCTGAGGCTTGGCTTTTCTGTTTTATGTTCTTGAAATTCTTCATATCTAATTTTAAGTTTATTTAGTCCACTTTCGTCAGTGGTGCTATTAAGAGAATGCACCATAGTTCTATTCTCCCCTGAGCATGACAGCAATTCACAATTTTCAGTAAATGATGAAGAGAATAAACTACTCAGAGCTGTGCTGTTTCCTTTTTCATTTCCTTCAGAGGATAATTTATTTTTTGAATGATTTAAGTCAGAAAAGTTGAAAGAATTTTTGCCCAATGTATTCTCATTAGGGTGACGGTGCATATGTATAAAAGGGGAATCCTTTTCGATTTTTCTAATATTTGTATATTTTCTACTTGGTACTTGTCTTGTAACAGATGGAATATCTTCTTCATAATCAAAAATACTACTTTCACATGAAGATACTGGGAGGATGTCTTTCTTACTATTCTCTTTATGAGAATTTTCTGAATGAACACCACTGCTTAAAGATCCAGGGTATTTCATAGAGTAAGTGCTTTCATTTGTAAAAGAAGTGACTGAATTATCTAGACCTTTTTCTATATTTTTGTTTGTCTGTGAAAGGTCTTCAATTAAATCTTCCTTGTTCAAAACATGGGAAGAAAGGGCACTTGTGTGTTTACACTGAAAGGTAAACTTAGCAGAAGATGAGGGTTCTAATGTAGCAGCATCTTTGTGAAAGATGGAGGGTTTGACTGATAGCTTGCTTGTTGCAATTACAGAAGAATGCGTTCTAGAATTTTCGTTGTTCAATGGATTGTCTGAAATGAGGAGAAAAGAATAATTTATTTCACTTTACTCTTAATTTTTAAGACATTTTCCCACATCAAGATATTAATACTATCGCTATGAAAAAAATTACATAAAATTAAGTTTGTATGTTTAAAATGATTATCTTAACAAAAAGGTAATCCTTATCATTAATAACTCAATCTAAATATAGTTAGTTATAATTATTAGTAATAGATTATATTACTATTCAGTGCCTTTGGAGAATAAGGGAAAAATACTGTCACTTTAAAAATGTTTGTAAAATAATATGGTTTACATTATCACTTCAAATAAACTAAGCATATTTTTTAGTTTCTTATTCTACTTACACAATAACATTACAGTTTACAAAGCTTGAAATCAGTGATCAACAAATGTTATATCCTTCTAGAAATGAGAAACAAATCATATTATCTACATTCTTTCAAAAGAAAAAGTCATGAAGAACAAAACATCACTATAGCCTTACTTAGCCAACTGTATAGAAAATATAATTACAGTTTCAAAATTGTATTTATTTATTTATTTATTTTTGGGAGACAGGGTCTTGCTCTGTTGCCCAGGCTGGAATGCCATGGAGCAATCACAGCTCACAGCAGCCTCAAACTCTTGTGCTCAAGTTATCCTCCCACCTCAGCCTCCTGAGTAGCTGGGACTACAGGCATGCACCACTATACCGAGCTAATTTTTTTTTTTTTTTTTTTTTTTTTTTTTTTTTCAGTCTCCAACTATGTCGCCCAGGCTGGTCTCAAACTCCTGAATCCAAGTCATCCTCTCGCCTTGGCCTCCCAGAGTTCTGGGATTACAGGTGTGAATCAGGGCACCTGGCCTCAAAATCAAATATATCTTAGATCCTAAATAGCCAATTTCTCACAGTAGACTTGTTTACTTACCACTATTTTCATCTGCAGTTCCATCTAACTGAGGTATAGAAAGATTGGCTAGAAGCAAACTGTTATCACTCCATTCCATTTCTTCTTCTGAAGATGAGTCATCATCTTCAGTTGAACTTCTGTGGGTACTTCTGCACAGTGATCTGGAGAATATTAAAATTCACTGGTGAGTATGATCATTAGAAAAGGCCACCTCAGATGTAAATAATGTGTCTAAGTTAACTCTATAATAATGTATCTAAGCTAACTCTAATATTGTATCTAAGTTAACTCTATAATGTATCTAAGTTACTCTATAGTAAAACAATAAAAAAATCTGAAAATTGTAAATTCTAGAAAGGCATATTTACTTTGCTTTGTTAACAAGTCTTACTATAGTAACTTAGAAAGAGTTATTGTAAATAAACTTTATAATCCTTTTCACATGAGCTAAAATACACCACAATTCCTGCATTCTGAATTGGAAGAAATAAGAACAGAGATGAGTGAAGGGGCACTAAGGTCAGGCTGAAGAGAATATACTGAAGATGAGAGACGGAAGTAGTAAAGGTGTTCAGTCAATCTGACAATAGCTAGGGTTACTGAGAAATTCAGATGGACTGTGAGTCCAGTCTCTTTAAATTTTGTCTCATATTGATATTAATTAACTTGATGCTTTCCATTTTAACTGAACGGGCAAACTTTTTTCTATTCATACCCAATTTTTTCTGTCTCTAATCTCAAAAATTTGAAATTACTATTTTATTATATTTATTACACTGGAACTGTTTTTCCATTAAGCCTCTCCAAATCACAATTCATCATAAAAATCACTCCCGTCAGATCTGAAAGAGACATCAGAGGTCTAGTCCACCTTTCTACCCAATGCAAAAACCCAATTTTTAACCAACCTGAGACACTCTCTGTTTTTACATAATCTATATAAGGGGATTGCTGTCTCACAGGGCAATCTTTCCATTGTTAATGGCTTTAATTGTTAATAGTTGTCTTGTGTGCTTGTAATACACAAAATCTTTCAACTTCCATACATGGTTCTATTTTGTTCTCTCTAGCTATACAGGGCAGGTTGATGCCATTTTCCACATGATAATCTTTAAAATATGTAAAGGCATTTCCCATTTATCTTGTAATTCGGATTAAACATTCTCTATTCAGAAGTTCTTCAAAAGTGACAGTGCTCACAGATCCTTCTAGTTTTCTTCCCCAGTATTCTTAAAATATGGTACTCAGCACAGACTATGATATCAAATATACAGAGTAGAATTAACTATATCCTTTTCCAGACACTGTGCTTCTAGTATTCAATGTCTCTCTAATATACATGTACAACATGTTTAGGTTTGTTTTCTCAAGGTTAAACTGGGCATAGTTTTCCCCAAATTGGTTCAGCCAATGAGCATATACGCATAAATTTAATCACAGGGTAACTATGCCCATTATTACAGCAGCAACAATGTTAGAGGAAAGAATTTAACATCATATCTGGAGACTTCTATAGCTGATGTATTAAGAAGAAAAATTAACTTTTGTCATTTACATGTAAACACTGAATTTATGGATTAACCTCTTTCATCTTTCAGTGATGGGTTTTGGGTTGAAAATTTAGTCCAAAAAAGTTCTAATCTAGCCTACAGAAGTTTAAGGAGAGGCATACTCAGTCTTTCCGGCTCACAGGCCTAGATTTTTCCATACACAGAGCATATAACTAAAGGGCAGACTTGAACCAATCAAGTTCACAGAGACTGACTGAGAAAACCACGGCATCAACTTAATCATTTATTTTGAGAAACAAACCAGAATACCAATGTTTGCTTCTCAGTCTTTTATTTATTTGTTTTTAGCCTTAATTCCATTAGTCTAATCAGACCCTAAAGCCATTCCCTGTCTTCAGGCTGACTCTGTACATTGTTGCTCTGATATACAACAGTTCAACTATCACAGGGCATTCTTTTTGTCAAGTTCTGAGATAGAAAGGTACTTCAATTTTACCCTGTTTATTACTTATATATATTAATACTGTGTACATAAATGGATGACTTCTAAAAGTTAGGTTTATCTTTTTAAATGCAGCAAAACTTTGTTTTGCTTGAAATATGGAGTATATGCCACATGAAAAAGAGACCACTAAAAATGAATTTTAAAACGTCAATCTAGTTCATAAGGCATTTTACATCATGAAGAATAGTAATAAGCAATTTCTGATTGAAGGACAAGGATAATGATAAAAGTAATAAAACAACTGAAATAACTAAAAAATTACCTCTTTTTGGCACAATGTTCTTCAATATTGCTGTCCCATCTCTGGGACATCACCAAACTAAGCTCCATTTCCTCTTTTTCAATCTGTGGTTCATTTTCTTCATCATCACTATTTTGGGGATATTTATTATTTCCAAAGGAGCGACATGGTGATGGCATCCTATTTCTTTCCCCCTGATATCCATCACTTTCCAAACCAGCAAGAAGATGTACCAGAGCCTCATCAGGACTACTGTCCACTATAAAACAAGTACGATAATCACCAACGAATAACTTAAATTTTCTTAATAATCCAACAATTCAGATCACTTATAATAAAATAACAACAACATAACAGATACTGGCACAGGCTGAAAGAATACAGTTGGTACAAAGGTTCAGGTGTTGATGTAGCTCTCCCATCAAAGTTGATTCCTGGACCACCTGCATTACAGTAATTTAGGGACATTATTAAAATAACATTCTCAATTCCAACCCACGTCCACTGAATCAGAATTTCTAGGGTATAGCTGGGGAATGTGCTTTTTGTGTGTGTGTGTGTGTGTGTAAGATAGAGTCTTGCTTTATCACCCAGGCTGGAGTGCAGTGGTGTGATCTTGGCTCACTGTAACCTCTGCTTCCTGGGTTCAAATGATCCTCCTGCCTCAACCTCCCAAGTGGCTGGGATTATAGGCATGCACCACCATGTCCAGCTAATTTTTGTATTTTTATTAGAGATGGGGGTTTTGCCATATTGGCCAGGATGGTCTCAAACTCCTGACTCAAGTGATCCACCTGCCTCGGCCTCCCAGAGTGCTGGGATTATACTTGTGAGCCACCAGGCCCAGCTTAAACTATCAAAAAGAGATATCCCTGTTCACTGATGTTCCAAGAACAGCTCAGTTTTCCAAGGGAAGGCAGTGCCAGTAGCTGCACACTTAGTTTGGCTCTCTCCTGTGCAATTTTTAGCATTAGAGGATGGCTTTGGCTTATTGGAAAGTCCAGGGAAAGGTTTCCAAAGAACAAGGTACATGGAAGGACAGCTCATGGACTCAATTATTTTCTTTGTTAACAACTCATCAAATTATTCTCCAAATCTGTTTTCATGATATCAGAAAGGGCAAGACTGGGGAGATGGTTAACATTTCTGTCAGCTTCAACTTCATCTTTGTCAGTTATCCTGTCCTTAATCTAAAGCTCCCTTCTGGCAATTTCACAGTTGTTCTCCCATCATCTGCTCCATTTTTTCACATATAACATCTTACATTGCAGGTATAAAAAGGCCACTAGTGCAGAGATCTACTACATGACCCTCTCCATCTTGATGTGCAAAAATAATCTAGTCATTAGAACCAGCATAGGGCTCTGCTTCAGTTAGCCTTTTTTTAGTGGACAATCACCATCCTCTTTGTAAGGCCAGTTGCCTTGTCGGGAGGTTGGACACACCCACCTCTGCACCCGGCAACAGGCTCTGCACTCGGCACCTAGCTTTGCTGCATGGCTCCCCTGGAAGGCCCCGGCTGATGCAAGGCTCCTGGCCGGCTCTCCCACCGGAAAACCTGCCCAGTCTCAATCCCGCTCCCCTGGAGTCAATCAGAGCACCCAGCTGTTGCTCGTTCCTCCTACCTATAAAAACCCTACGCCCCAGGAAGTTGGTGCGACTTCCCTGGCCCCTTTCCCCGGGACCATGGAACCTCGCCTGGGAAGTGAATAAATTGGATTTTCATTTTCTTATACTGGCCTCAGTTTCCTCATTTTAAACTCAGCAATAACCCTTACACTCTTCCTCTTGCTTGTGGTTCTTTCTGCAGTGAACAAAAACATGTTGTGTGCTCCAGCCACGGCTGCCTGGGACTACACAGGGTCTTGGCCATGGGGACAGCCAGCACTGTCGGCCCCTAGTGGGGAGGCCTTGCCAGGGAAGGCTGGCAGTGGCTCCAGGAAGTCTGAGCTGCCACTCAGCGGGAGGCACTGAAGGGCTGGTTGAACACAGCCCTGGCCCACAAGCTGAGGAGGCCAGGACTGTGGCCCTAGCCACCCGTGTCCCTTCCAGTGAAATTTGTGATTACTAAGAGCCACTTATGGTGTTTTGGTAATGTACTGAACTTTGCAAAATGTTAATTCAAAATACATGCATTTTCCTTCTAAAGTAATATGGTTTCTTCCAAATCAAAGTAAAGTTAAAAAAATTATTCTTTCATAAATTTTTTTTTAAAACTATAAGCTACTTGATTTAATGCAAGGTTTCATTTTCATATTCAGTAGAGTATTTATTGAACATGCAACATTTACCTCTTCAAGTCAATGAAAAAACAGCTCTTCACAACGCATTTTCTCTGAATTATAATACTGAATATTTATGGTAGCACTGTTACTTACTGAAAACAGGTGATTCACTCAGTCTCTGGGTCAAAGGCTGAAAAGTCTGACTATTTTCCATGAGGTTCAAAATTGCTTCTTCATTAATAAGAGCTTCTTCCAGTTTGTGTCTGGTGTGACCTTAATTTGACAAAGAATAAAAAAAGTTAAAGCAAGAGCTTAAATCTAAAATTTATCATTTAGAATTTGTGTAAATTTAGAAGCATTACCATATAAACCTATTTTAAATTTCAAAATGTTAATGATGCATGCCAAATAAAAAACATAATAAAAAGCCACAGAAATATTTAGCCAGTCACATGCATTCATCAAAACACTGAATATATAAATCACCAAATATTTATAACCTCTTTAATCCTACCTAATGTGTGTAGCTATATCACTGATAAAAATCACTGCATATTAAAATACATAAAGTAAAAAGATAAACTGTCTTATTTTAATACTAAAATTCTTTATTCTCTATGATTCAAAAACAACAAATTTAAAATAAATGTTTTTCAACTCTTCTAAGAAAAAAAACTTGATGGTGCTCATTATTTGACACTTGTGTATTGGACTCTCAAATGCATAAAAAAGGAAAAGTTTGGTGTAATTCCTAATGGGGTATGTGTTGGTTTTTCATGCCTGTTTGTGAACTGTAGTTGTGGTTACCCATTTCATTGTCAGAACTGAGCAGAAATATTTTTAAGTGCTATAAAAGTACAAAGAAATGGTTAAGTAATTAAAAAGTTCATTTTACATTAATTATATATTTCTCAGAAAACTTTCAATTCATTATATGTCACAATAATTATATTTTCAAGATATCAAAAAATATTAGTCTTTCAACATGTGCGTTTTACAGAGGGTCTAATTCTTGGAGAGATTACATAATTGTAAGAACAAGATAAAATGAATCTCATATTATAACCCAGCCATGAGGAGAGAGAGAGAGAATTTAAAAAACAAACTAGTAGGGGAATAAAAAGACAATACACCAAAAAATGACAGGCAGTTACATGACAGCTAACTGGGAAATAGCGGTTTTCCTGCTTCGGGTACTTAATCAGACTTTAAGGGTTTCTAGCTTTTAAAAGAGTTAACCATTTCAGAAAGAAACACTTTTGAGGTAATATATCCTAGGACATAGCTGGGTTGAGGACTTTAATCAGAACAAATGAACAAAAAAACCAAAAAACTGAAAAATACCTTATTTTGAAACAAAAAATTGAGAGATCAATAAAATCAAGTCAGCTCTTTAAAACTAATAATAAAATAGACAATCTTCGCAGGGATGATAAAAAATTGCAGAGAAGGTATGAGTAAAGTGTATTAGGAGTAAAAGTGGGTGTGTCAAAGGTGTTAGAATAATACTGTGAACAACTTTATGCCAAAAACATGGAAAAATCAGATTAAATGGATAATTTCTTAGGAAAAAAAAATGATGTAAAAATCTGACTCAAAAAAAAAAAATAGAAAGCCTGGTTAGACCTATACCAATTATGGAAATTAAACCAGTGGTTTAAATCTACTCTCTTACCTCTCACCCTCTAACATACAAAATCCGCCCAAAAAACCAGACTCTACAATGGTTTTACAGGTGAGATATACCAAATCTTCAATAAATAAACTATTTCAATCTACAAAAATTCTTAAAAAGGGAGAATACTGAGAATTCTTAGGCAGTGCACTAAGACATGGAAAAAAATAAATGTGGAAAAAAGTAATAGTTACTTATACATGATAACTCTATATATACATTGAAAATCTGAGGGAAAATACATCTAAATTATCAGCACTAATAAAAGTTGCTATAGGTGTTTCAAATGCTGGTGGTTACCAAAAAAAAAAAAAATCAAAACTTGCTGGATACAAGATGGATAAATAAATGTCAGAGAAGTTCCTAAATGCCAGCAATTAGAAGATGTAATTTTTGAAAGCTAAACCTTATACAACTGCAACAATTATAAGACACCTGGAATATATATAACAAAAGACATACAACAATTTTCCAAAAAAGATAAAACGTTATTGAAGGACATAAAAGAAGACCAAGTAAAATGAGAAATGTGCTGTAGATGAGACAATTTGATATAGAAAGACATACATACATATACATATATGTATGTGGAAAGACATATGTTCTTAAACTAGTCTATGAATTTGTTGAATTCCTAATAATATCCCAAGGGGGTTCTTCACAGAAACAAAACAATCTAAAATTAACATGGGAGAGCTTTTTTAAAGGATTAAGAACAGACAAGACAATTACGAAGTTGAGTAAGATCTGCCCTGACAAGATCTTCTACAGCAACAATAATCAAAACTGTATGATAGTAACACAGGGGAAAGACATGGGGAAATTCAGTGTGGGGAAAAAACTCTGTGAAAAATGTGCTGGCATAACAAGCTAGCAGTCTGGATACAATTAGACATTTAATATTTAAAAAAATAAATGTGATTTGAGTGTAGCAAGATGGCCATATAGAACCGTCCAGGAATTGTCACCCCCTGCAGGAACACCAAATTGAACTATCCACACAAGAAAACACCTTCATCAGAATAAAAAGTCAGGAGAACAATCACAGTACTTGGTTTTAACAACCTGTCAAGTAAAGAGGCAGTGAAGAAGGTAGAAAGACAGTCATGAATTGCTGATAGCACCTCCCCCCAACTCCTCAGGCGGTGGCCTCTTGGCATGGAAAGAAAAATCTGTGCGCCTGAGGGAGACAGAACACAGTGAATGTGGCACTTTGTTTTGGATAGGAACTCAGTGCTACCCTGTCACAGTGGAACAACATAGAATAGAATTTAGCCAGCACCCATGAAGAGGGCATTTGACCAGCCCCAGCCAGAGGGAAATTGCCCATTCCAGTGGTCCAGAACCTGAGTTCCAGCCAGCCTCACTATCATGGGCTAAAGCAATTTGGGGTCCTAAATAAACTTGAAAAGCAGTCTAATCCACAAGGACTGCAATTCTTGGATAAGTTGCAGTGCTGTGCTGCGCTTGGAGCCAGCAGACTTGGGATACATACAACCTGGTGAGAGAGTAACTGGAGCAGCCAAGGAATTACTTGTGTCACCCAATGCACAGTCCCAGGCAGCACAACTTACAGCTGTGGGAGACCCCTTTGTTCTGCAAGAGAAAAAGGAGAGGGAAGAGTAAAGAGGAATTTATCTTGCAACCTGGATACTGGCTCAGCCACAGTAAAACAGGGTACCAAGTAGAGTCGTGATACACATATTCCAGGCCCTAACTCCTGGATGACATCTCTAAACACTCCCTGAGCCAGTAGGGAACCTTGAAGAGAAAGACTAGGGACTCAGACCTGGCAGGATTCATCACTTGCTCAGTAAAGAGCCCTTGGGCCTTGAGTATACACAAGTGACACTCAGACACTACTTCCTGCAGTCCTTGGGTGAGACCCAGGGAAATGCCGACTTCAGTTGTGACCCAGTGCATTTACAGCACTGGGAAAAATTGAAAGCCCATTCTTTAAGAATTGGAACAGCACAAGGATGCCCACTTTCATCACTGCTATTCAACATAGTACTGGAAGTCCTAACTAATCAGACAAAAGAAAGGAATGAAGGGCATCCAAATTGGAAAGGAAAAAGTCAAATTATCCTTATCTGCCAATGATATGATTTTATATTTGGAAAAACCTAAAGACTCCACCAAAAAACAAATTCAGCGAAGCCGCAGGATACAAGATCAACACACAAAAATCAGTAGCACTTCCATATGCCAATAGTGAACAATATGAACAAGAAATCAAGAAAGTAATCCCATTTACAATAGCTACAAATAAGATACCTAGGAAAAAACTTAACCAAAGAAGTGCACCATCCCTACAGTGAAAACTATAAAACTTGATGTAAGAAATTGAAGAGGACACCAAAAAATGGAAAAGACATACCATGTTCATGGATTGAAAGAATCAATACTGATAAAATGTCCACACCCA
The DNA here is from genome assembly GCF_001604975.1 of Cebus imitator. Lineage (NCBI taxonomy): Eukaryota > Metazoa > Chordata > Mammalia > Primates > Cebidae > Cebus > Cebus imitator. The sequence goes on along the minus strand of NW_016107728.1, from coordinate 1,856,504 downwards.
CCCAGAGCAATCTACAGATTCAATGCAATCCTATTGGTATCAAAATACCAATGACATTCTTCACAGAAATAGAAAAAATTAATCCTAAACTTTATATGGAACCACAAAAGACCCTGAATAGCCAAAGCCATCCTGAGCAAAAAGAACAAAACTGAAGGTCACATTACCTGACTTCAAATTATACTACAGAGCTACAGTAACCAAAACAGCATGATACTGGCATAAAAATGGACACACAGACCAATGGAATAGAGAACTATGAAATAAATCCATAACTACAGTGAACTGGTTTTCAATGAAGGTGCCAAGAACATACCTTGAAGGAAAGAATGATCTCTTCAATAAATGGTGCTGAGAAAACACTGGCTATCACATGCAGAAGAATGAACTAGACCCTGATCTCTCACCATATACAGAAATCAAATCAAAATGAATTAATGGCTTAAATCTAAGACCTCAAACTATGAAACTACTAAAAGAAAACATTGGGGAAACTCCCTAGAATATTGGTCTAAGCAAGGATTTTTTTGTTAAATATCCCCAAAGCACAGGCAATCAAAGCAAAAACAGACAAATGGGATCACATTAAGTCATCATACAAAGCTTCTGCCCAGCAAAGGAAATGATCAACAAAGTAAAGAGATAATCCACAGAATGGGAGAAAATATCTGTGAGCTATCCATCTGACAAGGAATTAATAACCAGAATATATATATATAACTCAATAGTAAAAAATCTAATAACCTGATTTAAAAATGGGCAAAAGATCTGAACAGACATTTCTCAAAAGATGGCAAACAGGTGAAAAGGTACTCAACATCACTGATCATCAGATAAATGCAAATCAAAATTACAGTGAGAAATCATCTCACCCCAGTAAAAGTGGCTTTTATCTAAAAGACAGGCAATAATGAATGCTGGCAATGATGTGGAGGAAAGGGAACTCTTGTACACTGTTGGTAGAAATGTAAATTAGTACCACCATTATGGAGAACAGTACAGAGGTTCCTTAATAAACTAAAGATAGAACTACCATATAATCCAGCAATCCCTCTACTCAACATTTATCCAAAGGAAATGAAATTGGTATGTCAAGTTGAAGAGATATCTGCACTCCCATGTTTATTACAGTCCTATTCACAACAGCCAATATTTGGAAGCAATCTAAGTGTCCATCAATAGATATATAGATAAAGTAAATGTGGTAGATTTACACAATGGAGTACTAGTCAGCCATAAAAAGAATGAGATCATGCCATTTGCAACAACATGGATGGAACTGGAGGACATTATGTTATGTGAAATACGCCAGGCACAGAAAGACAAACTTTGCATGTTTTCACTCACTTGTGGGGGCTAATTAATAATTATAACAATTGAACTCATGGAGATAGAGAGTAGACTGATGGTTACCAGAAGCTAGGAAGGGAAGTAGGGTAGGATGGGGAAGGACAGATGGTTAATGAGTACAAAAAAATAGAATGAATAAGCTCTAGCATTTGATAGCACAATAGGGTGACTACAGTCAACAATAATTTATTGTTCATTTAAAAAGAATTAAAAGTATAACTGGAATGTTTGTAACACAAAGAAATAAATGTTTGAGGCCATGGACACCCCATTTACCCTCATGTGATTATTACACTGTACACCTGTATCAAAATCTCCCGTGTACCCCAAACTATGTACCCACAAAAGTTTTAAAAATAAAATGTAAAATTTCAGATGCATTAAAGACCTAAATGTGAAAAACCAAATTGTAAGTACATGTAAGGCTTAAAATGAATATTTAAGAGAAAATTTTTTCATTACATCAGGGTAGGGAAGGTCTCATAAATTGTACACCAAAACTAAACCATAAAGGACTACTGGCAAACTTGACATTAACATTGAAGACGTGTAAAACTCCAAGGATAACTTTTTTTTTTTAATGGGAGCAAAAATGGGAAAAATAAGTTAACATTTCTCTTTGAAGATTTTTACAAGACAAGGCTAGATGGAGAGAAAACACCTCTACAGTAAGTATAACTGATAAAACATCTAGAAAATATGAAAAACTCAGGCCAGGCACAGTGGCTCACACCTGTAATCTCAGCCCTTCGGGAGGCTGAGGTGGATGAATCATGAGATCAGGAGTTCAGAACCAGCCTGGCCAACATAGTGAAACCCCATCTCTACTAAAAATACAAAAAATTAGCTGAGCATGATGGCAGATGCCTGTAATCCTAGCTACTTGGGAGGATGAGGCCAGAGAATTGCTTGAACCTAGGAGTCAGAGGTCGCAGTGAGGCGAGATTGCGCCAACTGCACTCCAGCTGGGGTGACAGTGCGAGACTCTGTCTCAAAAATAAAAGAGAGAGACAGAAAATATGAAGAACTCCTAAAACTAAGAAAAAGACGAATGACTCAACAGAAAATGAGCAAAGAACTTGAGTAATCAATTCTCAGAGAAACTCAGATGGCCTTTTAAGATGCTCAAATTCATTAGTAATTAGAAAATTCAGATTGAAATGCAGAGACACTATTATTTGATACTATCAAATGTTGAGGCTTTGCCTACCTAGTAAAATTGCATATAGAACAATGCGACTTCTAAATAAAACTTTTATTATTGTCTTGTTTACCAATCACATATAAGCTAATTGCATTATAGAAAAACTGTTAGAACAGATGCTATTAGGTAAAGTACAATGTATATACCCTAACATTCAGCAATCACTCTTCTACATGTGTTTGGTAAAGAAACTCCAGCACATAGCCATAGGGAGACAGATAGAGCACTAAGTGCAAAAGTAAAGACAATCTAATGCTTGTAGAGAAATAGATAACACTGTTGTTTAGTTTCAAAATGGAACAATAATCAGCAGCTAAAATGAATGAAAAAGGATAAATTTGAAAGTTACAATGTTGACATAAAAGATACTCAACATCATTAGTAATGAGGATAATGAAAATTAAAGCCACAGTAAGATTCTATGTCACACACTAGGATGGCTACATTAAAAAAGACAGACAATAGTGTTAGGATGTGGAGCCACAGAAACATTCCACGCTGGTAGAAAAGTAAAACATTGCTGTCACTTTAAAACCAGCTTGGG
>NW_016107728.1:1791756-1853245 GCF_001604975.1 Cebus imitator | reverse complement strand
TTTTTTGAGATGGAGTTTTGCTCTGTCGCTCAGGCTGGAGTGCAGTTGGCACAATCTTGGCTCACTGCAACCTCTGCCTCCCAGGTTCAAGCGATTCTCTGGCATCAGCCTCCTGAGTAGCCATTACAGGCGTGTGCCATCACACCTGGCTAATACTTGTATTTTTAGTAGAGATGGAGTTTCACCATGTTGGCCAGGGTGGTCGCAAACTTCTGATCTCATGTAATCCGCCCACCTCGGCCTCCCAAAGTGCTGGGATTATAGGCGTGAGCCACCGTGCCCAGCCAGCAGGACTATTCTTACCAGCTAAAAGTGAAAACAACTCAAATGTTGATCAACTGATAAATGGATTAACAAAATGTGATTTCTCCATACATATTGATAGATACTACAATATGTATAAACCTTGAAAGTATTATGCTAAGTAAAAGAAGGCAGACACAAAACACTACATATTGTATGGTTTCACTTATATGGTACACAGTATAGAAAAAGCCCATATATATTAGTGGTTACTTGGGGCTTGAGGTGGAAACAGGCATTAACTGCAAATGGACACAAGGGATCCTCTGGGCTGATGGAAACATTCTAAAATTGAGATTGTGGAGACGTTTACACATTTTGTAAATTTACTATAAATCACTGACTTAAACATTTAAAATGAGTGAATTTTATGCTATGTAAATTAAACCTCAAGCTGCTTAAAAATATGAGTGAAAGAAGCAAGTTGCTTCATCTAAGCTAAGCAGAACATCATTTATGTAAAATTTAAAACTTAAAACGATGGTATATATGGTGGGCAAACATTGTAAGAAAATATAAAATTATATATGGTAACAGTTTGCACTAACTTCAGGATACTGCTTACCTTTAGAGATATAGAAAGGGTGACAGAATGGGAGAAATTTTTGCTATATCCACAATGTTTATTTCTTAGGGGAAAAAAAAAACCCTAGCAAACTCAATCAAATATTAACATCTCAGTGCTAGATATCTGTTCTCGTAGTTTCTGTATACTTGAAAAGAAAATCTTACCTTTGCTTGACTCTTGGTCTTTGTGAACTTCTACCATACTGGCTGGTGTACACTGAAGCATTTCAGGAGACAGAACCTCAGAGTGCAATGTTAACTCAGCAGAGAACTCCTGGGATCCATCGCTGTAGTCCACAGATCCTGATAATGTTCTGCTTAATTAAAACATATCCTTTATAACAGACTAGATAACAAATGAATAAAATTAGTTCTGAGATCTATAATAAATAACCACTTACACAGAGAAATCATTCTGTTTGAGAATTTCCTGAAGTCTCTTCTGAAAATTTTTTTCACTTTCTGTTGCTGGCACAAACCTGTGATCTTTGAATTTTAAAAGTGCATTAAAAAAATGTAGAGAGCAAATGAATAAAATATTTTCCCTTCTCCTAAAGTAGCTTTAAAAATGGTAGCAATTTCCTATCTTTCTCTAGATACATATAATACAACCTAAATGAAGTTTTATTATGGAATCATACCAAAGAAAAATGTTGTTGCTAAAGTTACAAAATTAGGCACTTAAAGTCAGTTCAAGTTCTATAATTATAACGTAAATCTAAAACAGAAGTAATTGTTCTCTACCTATAAATATATCCTAAAACTAGAAATTTCCCCCTTATGAAATACATTTCTATTTTTAAAAGTATAAAAGGCACTCAGAGTTTATCAAAACATTTTTAGGGCCCAAGATATAACGAGTTTATACAGGCTTACTGCTGTATTTTGAAATAATATATCTGCCTTTTGAGTGATGTCTTTTATTCCTTTATTTTTAAAATTTTGCTGTATCCATGGTATTATTTGAACCCCCTCAAATTCTTTTTGAATGTGGCAGCATTTAATAATATATATGACTATTTCTTTAGAGTTGTACATAATGAACAAAGTGAGAGCTTATATAATGTACTCAGAAAATAAACTGAGGGCAGCATTTCAATGGCTACATTTTCAAAGCTTAATGTACTAAACAGTGTTTCTAAGTTGAGATTCATGATCTTCTGTGACTTTTCTATACCTTATTTGGAAATTCAGAAGGCTAGAACATATTAAAGAATGAAAACAACAAAAAAGTGAGGCAAGAGGACAAGGTACACTAAAAACAAAGAACAGTAAAAATGTCAACTTCTTATGGAAAGAGAGATAAGTGACAATTTAAAGACAGTTGTAAAGATAAATAATGGCTGTACAGCAATGACAACAAGAAAGATACACGGAAAATATAAAGGTCATTTGAAAAGTAAACTCTAACGTCAAAGAAACAACTCAATGACCATTTCCACTGAAATACTTGGTTTAAAAGAATAATCAGAGCACTATTAGGGTTTATACCTTGTGACTCAGGTTGGCTAATTTGAGAAGTTTCATTTCTGTTTCTTCGCCGTTGCTTTTCATCTTCCCATATGGCCTGTAGACCAGGGTTTCCACCAATTTGAGCTGTAATCACAATAATACTTCAATACTACAAGGGTCAAAGTAAGAAATACGTGCCTAATAAAATCTAAACTTTAATAAATATTGCCTTTTAAAAAACCAATCACATATTTTGTGTAATAAAGTGGACAGATTATCCCAACCTACACTTATACTATGTTACTCCTTTTTTAGTTTTCTTCCTAGTGGTTCCCAAAAACCCAGCAAGTGAATAAAATTCAAACATCTGATGATAGTCAACAGACCTAAGAGTCCCCTTGCTGATATATAATCTAAAAATTAAGAAATTAAAAGGAAGAGTATATTAAATTGCTTTATATTGACTAATTTAATTTAGTGTCACTTACTTTAGTATATCTATTCAAATATACTCATTCGTATAAAAACATAAACCAAAATTAATTACTATCTCATCAGCAGTATTGAAGCAATATTCACAACGTTTTGTATCCTTTCTATAGTATCTTAGTTCCCGTGTAATATTTTCTTTCCTACTTTTTCTATTCTACTTTGGCCATTGTGTTTTTTTTGTTGTTGTTGTTGGAGGGGGAGGAGGATGGAGTCTTGCTCTGTCACCAGTCTAGAGTGTAGTGGCGTGATCTCGGCTCACTGCAACCTCTGCCTCCTGGATTCAAGCATTTCCCCTGCCTCAGTCTCCCAAGCAGCTAGGACTACAGGTGTGCACCACCATGCCTGGCTAATTTTTTTTTTGTATTTTAGTAGAGACAGAGTGTCCCCATGTTGGCCACGATGGTCTCGATCTCCTGACCTCGTGATCCACCCACCTCAACCTCCCAAAGTGCTGGGATTACAGGCATGAGCCACCACACCCGGCCGATCATTAATTTTAAAAAATAAAAACATATGTTAAGAATAATTGTATATGAACCTTCTATGTCCAGACGATTTAGGATATCAGCAGCTACAGCATCCACTTCTAATTCACATGTACTCTGTGGTTCAACACCTTCCAATACTAAAGAGCTGCAATAAAAAGATATAAAAAACACAATAATTATGTGAGAGCAAGCTTTGTAAGATTATTCGTATTTATACAATTGCCTTATGTTTAGCTGGTAACCAGAAAATGTGGTATATTAATTCACAATTATTCCTGTCAAAATTGATAATGTATGTGTATACATAATGAAAAATAGGATAAACAAAATATAAAGCATACTGACAACCCTATTAAGATCCTTTTGCAGCATATTCTACATACTTTGTTTCATTATATTTCATATATAATGAATATAAAATGTTTTAGCATATGGTCAAACCCAGGGCAGAATGGGATAAGATGATCAAAAGACCACAGAGGGATGCATAAAAAACCATACACATATGAAATCAGTTGCCTAGAGACATGTTTTTCAGTATTCAAAAAAACGAGGGAGAACGTGCAATAAGAGATAAGGGAAGGCGAGCACACTGAGAAGTGGGCAAATGATACTCACTGTTCTTCCTGCCCTCAACTACTGAGGAGCTAGGAAATACTTTAAAATCCTTCATAAACTACAGAATTGATAAACTACATGAATGATCAACAGTAGGATCATAGCTAGGGAAAGTAATGATACCACAAGGTCATTAATTTTTATGAGAACTACAAACGATTGTTTCTCATTCATGATCTTTGACTCAAAAGCATTTGCTTTTCATCAGTGCCCCCAAGAGAAGATAAGGAAGACACCATATAATTAACCCTGCTTAACAGAATGAAGAGATAACATCAAGTGTGGATCCTTGTTTACTCATTTCAAAATTTAGGCCTCATACAAAAATGGACACCAAGTGAAAAGGGGAGATCCATAATTTTACTAGAAAGTGGGTGATGATGTATTTCATTAACTTTTGATTTGAAACACTTTTTGTTTGTTTTTGAGATGGAGTCTCACTCCATTGCCCAGGCTGGAGTGCAGTGGTGCGATTTCGGCTCACTACAACCTCCACCTCCTGGGTTCAAGTGATTCTCCTGCCTCAGGCTCCCAAGTAATTGGGATTACAAACACGCACCACCATGAAGGACTAATTTTTGTATTTTTAGTAGAGAAGGGTTTCTACCATGTTGGTCTGGCTGGTCTTGACCTCCTGACCTCAGGTGATCTGCCCACCGTGGCCTCCCAAAGTGCTGGGATTAAGTGTAAGCTACTGCGCCCTGGCCTTGAAACATCTTTTAATGTTTTAAGAAAAACATGGGCCAGGCGCAGTGGCTCATGTCTGTAATCCCAGCATGTTGGGAGGCTGAGGCAGGCCAATCATGAGATCAGAGATTGAGACCATCCTGGCCAACATGGTGAAACCCCTTGTCTACTAAAATTACAAAAATTAGCTGAGCGTGGTGGTGCATGCCCGTAGTCCCAGCTATTCGGGAGCCTGAGGCAGGAGAATAGCTTGAACGCAGGAGGTGGAGGTTGCAGTGAGCCGAGGTTGCGCCACTGCACTCCAGCCTGGTGACAGAGCAAGACTCCATCTCAAAAAAAAAAAAAAAAGAAAAACTTGTTAGCAAAACCTCATTTTCCATTGTCTATTTTAAAGGAAACATTGATGGAATATTGTTATATATTAGTTTGTTAAAACCACAGAATTTTTACAACTCAAGTAATATACATATGTACTCATAGGTGTATATTTAGACACACATACACACATATCTTTTCACCATTAATAGAGAAGAAATATATTAGCCAACCAATCACAATATATTCCTTTCTCTTTCAGAAAAAATATTCTCAATGTAGACTGTCAGCTCGGCTTGGTGGCTCAGGCATATGATCTCAGCTTCAGCTTGGGAGGCCAGCCTGAGCAATACAGTGAGACGTCATCTCTACAACAAAATTTTTTTAATTAGCCAGGCATGGTGTTATGCACCTGTAGCCCCAGATACTTGGGAGGCTAAGCAATATAGTGAGACCTCATCTCTACAAAAAATATTTTTTAAATTAGCCAGGCATGGTGTTGTGTACCTGTAATCCCAGATACTTGGGAGGCTAAGGTGGGAGGATCACTTGAGCCCAGAAGGCAGCAGTTGCAGTGAGCCAAGATTGCACCACTGCATTCTGGTCTGGACAACAGAGCGAGACCTTGTCTCAACAACAACAAAATGTGGATTGTCCTCTTCATTTATACAATTTAACACAAATTGAAGTATCAGATTTTTAAGAGTTTATAATCAACAGTTTTCTTACATGAAAGAGTTTGGTGATTTGAAATATTTATGTTGGAAATATCAAGAATGATTATTCCAGAAGTGGCACATTTGAGAGTACGGAGTGAAACAGTAACATCAAAAAATATAATCTCACAGTAGAAATTTCCAACTTGCCTTTATTACAAAACTACTTCAGGCATTCAGAACACAAGGCTTTCCTATGGAGATGTAGTAGTTTTCAGAACTAAAAATCAGCACCAGTAGTTAAAAAAAAGTATGAGTAAAAAATTTGCATAAGCCAATACATAGCTGCTTTCTAATAAAAAAATCCAAGCAATTGGAGTACACTGTGTCTAAAAAAGTCTAATCAATAATGAAACAAAGAAATTACAAATTATATTATTCAAAAACAGAGCATGTCAAAATACTTTATTACATATTTAATATTTATAAATTTTAGGGGTTTTTAGTTAAAAGATTTACTTTTTGTTTTAAATTACTATTTTGTTATTAATGTAATTTTTTACTTGACAAGTTATAGGATATCAAATTAGAATGCATGATGAAGATGAATGCTGTAGAAAAGTATTAACAATACCTACCTCATATTCCTTTTGTTAATTAGGTAATAACTAGATATATTTTTATGGTCTGTTTTTTAAATCATTTATTCCTGTAACATACTAATGTTGAGATTTGCTTTTTTTGAGAAGCGTATAGATGAAAAAGATTCAATACAATAAAAGGTTAAAATTTAGTAACAGTAACCACTGATTTCTGATCACAACTAGGATATATGTAAAATTTTCATTTCCTTTACAACATTAACTAACCTTGGTATTTCATCTTGTTCCCACCGAAATAAAGTACCAGCAAGAGAATGTCCTGATAAACGATTCTTGCAGGATCCAGTTGCATGCAATGTATCACCTAGGAACAGAAAGGTAAAAGGAATAAATTCTACTTTTAATTTGCATATGATTACTTTTTAGAAGGTAAATGTTCTTTTAAAAATTTTATTACTCATAAATTACAGATCTCCTTTTATTGATACATAATATTTGTACATATTTATGGGGCACATGTGGTATTTTGATACATGCATACAGTGTAAGGACAAAATCAAGGTACTTAGTATGTCTATCAGCCTGAACATTATTCATCATTTCTTTGTGTCAAGAACATTTGAATCTTCTCTTCTAGTTATTTTGAAATATATATTGTTGTTAACTACAACCACTCTTCTATGCTATCAAACACTAGAACTTATTTTGTCTAATTGTATGTCTACACCCATTAACCAACCTGTCTTCATCTCTTCCTGGAACCCCTCCCATACACCCTTCTCAGCCTCTAGTAACTACCATTCTACTTTCCACCTCCATGAGATCAACTTTTTTTTTTTGGAGATGGCATTTTGCTAGTGGAAAGAACTGATTATGAAAATTACCTCCTCTTTCTCTAAACCTAATGTATATACTCTAGAAATTCTTCCATTCCTCAATCCGTCTTAAACTCTGACTTATACTTGACAGTGTTAAGTGACTTATTATTTTCCTCAGTGACCTTTTTATATTGAATAATTTTAGATTTACAGTAAAGTCCCAAGGGTAGTACAGAGAGTTTTCATATACCGGACACCTGGTTTCTCTCGTTGTTAACATATTATCATGGTATATTTGTCAAAACAAAGAAACCGACACTGGAAGATTTCTGTTAACTAAACAAAACATTTTACTTAAATTTCACCAGTTTTTCCACTAATGTTCCCTTTCTGTTCCAGGATCCAATATAGGAAACCATACTGCATTCAGAGGCCATGTCTTCCCAGTCTCCTCTGGTCTAATTATCTGTCTGTCTTTGCTTTTCATGACCTTCATGGTCATGAGTATTGATGAGATAACCTGTAGGACAACTCCCAATTTGGGTTTGTCTGATGTTTTTATCATGAGTAGACTGGAGTTAAGAGTTTTGGGAAAGACTACCACAGAGGCGCAGTACCCTTGTTATCATATCGTATGAGGGGGTACATGACACCTACATGACATAATCACTGGTGACATTAAATTTCATTGCTTGGTTATGGTAAAGTACAGTTCTATGGGTTTGATGAATAAATAGTTCATCAAACTTCCACCAACCCAGAACTGTACAAGTTCCCCCTATACATCCCCTTTGCAGTCAACACTCCCCTCTCTCCTAAACCCTAACAACCAATAGTCCATTTTCTACTTCTATAGCCTTTTGTAGAATGTCATGTGAAAGATGTCACACAGTTTGTATCCTTTTTGGTCTGGCTTCTTTCACTTAGTAAAATGCTTTAAAGATTCATTCATGTTATGTGAATCAATTATTTGTTCCTTTTTATCACTAAATGATTAACACAGTTTATCCATTTCCTTGTTGAGTGGACATCTCAGTTGCTTTACATTTTTGGCAATTATGAATAAAGTTGCTATAAACATTTGCAGGTTTGGATGGACCTAAATCACTTAGGTAAACACACCTAGGAGTGCCATCATGGGGTCATACTCTAGCTTATGTTTAGTGTTCTCAGAAACTGTCTTCCTTCCAAAGTGACTCTACTATTTTACATTCCCACTAGCAAAGAATGACAGTGCTACTGTTCCACCTCTTGGTCAGCATTTGTTACTGTAGTCATTCTAACAGGTATATCGTGGTAGCTCTTTGTAGTTTTAATTTGTATTTCCCTAACAACATAAAATGTTGAATATCATCTTTTCACATGTTTACCATCCTTATATCTACTTTGGTGAAGTATCTGTTCAGGTCTTTTGACCATTTTTAACTGGACTGTTTGCTGCCTTATTGTTGATTTTTAAGAATTCTTACAATATTTTAGATACAAGTCCACTATCAGATATGTAATTTGCAAATATTTTCTCCCAGTCTATGAGTTGTCTTTTCATCTTTTAACACTATTTTTCACAAAGTTTTTTTTTTTTTTTTTTTTTTTTTGAGACGGAGTTTCACTCATGTTACCCAGGCTGGAGTGCAATGGCGTGATCTCGGCTCACTGCAACCTCTGCCTCCTGGGTTCAGGCAATTCTCCTGCCTCAGCCTCCTGAGTAGCTGGGATTACAGGCACGCACCACCATGCCCAGCTAATTTTTTGTATTTTTAGTAGAGACGGGGTTTCACCATGTTGACCAGGATGGTCTCGATCTCTTGACCTCGTGATCCACCCGCCTCGGCCTCCCAAAGTGCTGGGATTACAGGCTTGAGCCACCGCGCCCGGCTTCACAAAGTTTTTAATTTTGACAAAATCTAATTAATTTCTCCTTTCATGGATCATGCTTTTGGTGTCATATCTAAAACTTCATTGCCAATACCAAGATTGGGCATATTTTCCCTTTATTTTCTGCTAGAAGTTTGATAGGTTCATATTTTACATTTAAATTTGTGAAGCATTTTGAGTTAATTATTATTTAAGGTGTGAAGTATATGTGATGCATAAGGTGTGAAGAACATATAAAAATATGTTCTTTTATTTTTATTTTCTGGCATATGGACATCCAATTATCCCAGCACTACTGGTTGAAAAAACTATGCTTTCTCCATAGAATTGCCATTGTATCTTCGTCACTTTGTCAAAGTTAAGTTGACTATATGAGACAATTATGGATTATTTCAAATATAGATCTATTTCTGGACTCTATTATGTTCCATATGTATATGTATTTACCTTTTTGCCAATACCATGCTGTCTTGGTAACAGTTGTTTTATAGTAAGTCTTGAAACTGGGTAATGAACGCCTTAAACCTTAACTTTTAGAGTCTCATTCATTCATTCATTTATTCATTCAGAAGGAGTCTCGCTCTGTTGCCAGGCTGGAGTGCAGTGCCGTGACCTCGACTCACTGCAATCGCCGCCTTCTGGGTTAAAGTGATTTTCCTGCCTCAGCCTCCCAAGTAGCTGGGACTACCGGCGCATGCCACCACGCCCAGCTAATTTTTGTGTTTTTAGTAGACACAGGGTTTCATCATGTCAGTCAGGATGGTCTCAATCTCCTGACCTTGTGATCCACCTGCCTGTCTCCCAAAATGCTAGGATTACAGGTGTGAATCACTAGGCCTAGTTCCATTCTTTAAAAAAGGATTATCTCCTGGACATGAAATAATACAGCCCTCACAAAGAAGGGGGAAACTAGGGGACCATAATTCCTGTGGGGAAAAACATTAGGCAGTGGACAGTTGCCTTTGTCCTGCTTTTCTTATATCTTCCCTCTTCCTTCCTTTCCTTTTCAGTCTTTATGGAGAAAAAGCCTACTTCACTCCTCATTGTATGACTTCCCTCTTGGGAGTTCTAAGGGTCAAGGGAGAGTTACTCACTTACACAATTTGGTTTACTGTGGGAATTTTATACTATTCTAAGATACAGAGAAGATTTTTAAAAAACTGGCATTTAGTAAACTGTAAGTTATCATCTAAACCTAGGGTTATTATCGAGAAGAATTAGTTACAAACAAATGAATTACTCTGCTCTAAAAGGGAGGCACATGCTAGTTTCAATATTTGCGTATTTAAAATAAAAATGTAACTTTAATATAGTTGTCACCACAAAACATTCTCTTTTGAAAAAAAGGTTTAATGCATCTAAGTTGTTCCACATAAGAAAATTACTAGCATGTTGGAGAGATAAAACAAATAAAACTATTAGTGAATATAACATAACAAACCATTGCATATAGCATCATTGTTTGATAAAGATTCTGGAGGCTAGGCGTGGTGGCTCACGCCTATAATCCCAGCACTTTGGGAGGCTGAGGTGGGTGGATCGCTTGAGCCTAGGAATTCTGAGACCAGCCTGAGCAACATGGCAAAACCCTATCTCTAAAAAAATACCCAAATTAGCCAGGTATGGTGGCACGCACGAGTAGTCCTAGCTACTTGGGAGACTGAGGTGGGAGGATGTGCTTGAGCCCAGGAGGTGGAGACTGCAGTGAGCCGAGATCCTGTCACTCCAGCTTGGCTGACAGGGTGAGACTCTGTCTCTAAATAAGTAAATAATAAAGACTCTGGATTAGTTTTTCAATCTTCATCTAGTAATTCAAAATATCTGAATTATTTGCAGGTCTGCAGTGTGTGTGTTTACTGGGTTTTACTCATGGAGGCTAGTTTTCTTGTGTGACTGGTATATTCTAAATTGTGTGCCAAATGATATCACACTTTAAATTTTATTTTTAGGAACAATTTGAGACCAAGAAAAATAGACCAGGTACAGTGGCTCATGCTTGTAATTCCAGCATTTTGGTAGGCTGAGGTGGGAAGAATGCTTAAGCCTAGTAGTTTAAGACCAGCCTAGACAACAAAATGAGACCCCGTTTCTACAAATTGAAAAATTGGCCAGGGTTGGCAGCACGGGCCTGTGGTCCCAACTCCATGAGAAGCTGAGGTGGGAGGACTGCATGATCTTAGGAGGTGGAGGGTGCAGTGAGCCATGTTCACGCCATTGCACTCCAACCTGGTGACAGCAAGACCCTATCTCAAAGAGAAAAAAAAATAATAAAAATAATATCCTCTAGAAAGGATCTGCATTTGCTGCTTCTATCAGATCTGCGTATATTACCAGACCAGCACCACCTTAGATCAAGCTCTGGATTTGGGAAACTCTTTTAGTCCCAGGATATTCAAACTATACTGAAAAAAGAATGTCTGGAGCATGTTCAATTTCCCAGTCTGTGCTCAACTTATGAGAATATGCATTTGAGGCCCTAACTTAACCTGTGGAGGGTTCCTACCTGCTGAGCAGGACCCAGTTTTGGTTTTCATCTCTCTCAGGCAGTAGGGCCTTCTCAAAGAAAGTTCTTAATTTTCCAGGATTCATAAATGCCCTCAGGGCAAAAGTTGCTTTTAGCACTCTATTCCTTTCTGGCCTGCACTTCTTTATTGTTCATAAACTCTTCAATGCATTTAAATTTTTTTCTTTCCAAGTCGCCTAGCTTTTGAATTATTTTTAGCAGAAGAACAGATCCCACTAACCTAGTCCACTATTCAGGGAAACAACAACAACAAAATCCTCCCTGGTAACTTTTCAGAGCATAGTTTGGGCATGGTAGGAGAAATGGGAGGAATTAAACCAAAAGTGAATAGCTGGTAAACTAGGAAACAAAAAATGCTAACCTCTGCTTTGAGAAGGTTGACATTGATGGAAAAGAAAAAAAATATATAGCAGTTAGAAAGGATATTAGGATTGGAAGTGTCAGTTTCATTTTAAGAGCAGGAGAAGGGAAAGAAGTCAGTGGGAAGGCAAAAGATGCTAGAACACATGACACAGAAATTCTACTCTCACCTATATGTTCAAGAGAAATGAAAATATATAGCTACACAAAAATTCATACATGGATGTTCATAGCAGCATTGTTCATAATAGCCCAAATATCTGTCAACTGGGATAGGAATAAACAAAATGTACTATATCCACATAACAGAGTATTATTTGGCCATAAAAATAAATGAAGTACTGATATGAGCTATAACACTGATGAACCTTGAAAACATTATGCTAAGTAGAAAAGAACCCCCACATATTATATGATTCCACTTACATTAAATGAGCAGTATAGGCAAATATATAGAGATCAAAAGTAGATTAGTGGTTGCTCAGGAGTGGGAGGCATGGGAAGCTTGGGGGTGACTGCTACACGTCATAGGATTTCTTTCAGAGGTGATAAAAAGGTTCTAAATTTGTGGTTATGGTTGCATAACCCCAAATACAGAAATACTTTATTAAATTGTGCTTTGCTTTATTGCATTTTGCAGATATTCCAATTTTTACATATTGAACATTTGTGGCAACTCTGCATTGAGCAATCTTTTTTTGCCATTTTTATAACAGCATGTGCTCATTTTGTGTCTCTGTGTCACATTTTGGTACCTTGTGCAACATTTCAAACCTGCGAACAGTGATCTCTGATGTTACTATTGGAATTGTTTTCAGTTACCACAATGAACTGTGCCCATAAAAGACAGTAAACTTGAGTGTGTTCCAACTGCTCCACTGACTGGCCATTCCCGTTGCTTTCTTTCCTAGCACCTTCCTATTCCCTGAGACACAACAGTATTGAAATTAGGCCAATTAGTAACCCTACAATGGCCTTTAAATGTTCAAATGAAAGGAAGAGTCACATGTCTCTCACATTAAATCAAAAACTAGAAATGATTAAGTTTACTGAGGAAGGCATGTCAAAAGCCAAAATAAGCCAAAAAGTAGGTCTCTTGTACTGGTCAGTTAAGTCATGAATGGAAAGAAAAGTTCTTGAAGGAAATTAACAGTGCTACTCCAACAGAACACATGAACAATAAGAAAGTGAAATGGCCTTATTGCAGATAGGTGAAAGAGCAAGGGCTGATGTACAAGCTGCAGCAACTTCTCTGGAAGATCCAGCTAAGATAACTCATGAAGGTGGATACACTATATAACAGATTTTCAGTGTACATGAAAACTACCTTATCTGGGAAGAAGATTATATCTACAACTTTCAGTGCTAGAGAACAGTCAATGCCTGATTTCAAAGCTTCAGAAGACTCTCCTGGTGGGGTTAGTTGATGCTGCTGGTAACTTGAAGTTAAAGCCAACGCTCATTTGCCATTCTGAAAATCCTAGGGCCCTTAAGAATTACGCTAAATCTACCCTGCCTGTGTTCTGTAAGTGGATCAAAAAAGCACAGATGACAGTGTATCGGTTGTAGCATGGTTTACTGAATATTTTAAGCCCACTGTTGAGACCTACTACTCAGAAAAAAAGATTCCTTTCAAACTATTACTGCTCACTGACAATGCACCTGGTCACCCAATAGCTCTGATGGAGATGTACAAGACTAATGATGGTTCCCTGCCTGCTAACGCAACAACCATTCTGCAGCCCATGGGTTGAAGAGTAATTTTAACTTTTAAGTCTTATTATTTAAGAAGTACATAAGTCTATAACTGTCATTGACAATGATTCCATTGATGGATCTGGGCAAAACAGACTGAAAACCTTCCAGAAAGAATTTACTATTCAAGATGCCATTAAACATTTGTAATTTAAGGCCGGGCATGATGGCTTATGCCTGTAATTCCAGCACTTTGGGAGGCTGAGGTAGGCAGATCACTTAAGGCCAGGAATTTGAGACCAGCCTGGCCAACATAGTGAAACCCCATCTCTACTAAAAATATAAAAATTAGCCAGGTGTGGTGGCACACAGTTGTAATCCCTTCTACTCTGGAAGCTGAGGCAGGAGAATCGCTTTAACCCGGGAGGTGGAGGTTGCATGAGCCAAGATTGTACCATTGCACTCCAGGCTGGACAACAGAGGGAGATCTTGTCAAAAAACAAAACAAAACAAAACAAAACAAAACAAAACAAAACAACCTGTGATTTATGGGAGGAAGTCACAATATCAACATGAATGAGAGTTTGGAAGAAGTTGATTTCTAATCCTAATGAATGACTTTGAGGGGTTCAAGACTTCAATGGAGGAAGTCACTGCAGATGTGGTAGAAACAGCCAGAGAACTAAAATTAGAAGTGGTACCTGAAGATGTGACTAAATTGCTGCAATCTCCTGATAAAACTTAAACAGATGGCCTGGCGCAATGACTCACACCTGTAATCCCAGCACTTTGGGAGGCCGAGGCAGGCAGATCACTTGAGGTCAGGAGTTTGTGATCAGCCTGGCCAACATGGTGAAACTCCATCTCTACCAAACAGTATGAAAAATTAGCCAAGTGTGGTGGTATGTGCCTGTAACCCCAGCTACTCTGGAGGCTGAGGCAGGAGAATCGCTTGAAACCAGGAGGCAGAAGTTGCAGTAAGCTGAGATCGTGCCACTGCACTCCAGCCCACGTGAGAGAGCGAGACTCTGTCTCAAAACAAACAAACAAGAAAACAAAAAAACCCAAGTTGAACAGATGAGGAGTTGCTTCTCATGGATGAGCAAAAAGTAGTTTCTTAAGATGGACTCTACTCCTGGTGAAAACACTCTGAACATTATTGAAATGATAACAAAGGATTTAGAATGTTATATAAACATAGTTGATACAGCAGGGGCAGGATTTGAGAAGACTTGACTTCAGTTTTGAACGAAGTTTTACTATGGGTAAAATGCTATCAAACAGCATTGTATGCTACAGAGAAATATTTTATGAAAGGGAGAGTGAATCCATGTGGCAAAGTTTATTGTCTTATTTTAGGAAACTGGGACCTGGTGCAACAGCCCACAACTGCAGTAATCTCAGCTTTTTATGAGGCCAAGGTGGGAAGATAGCTTGAGCCCAAGAATTCGAGACCAGCCTGGACAATATAGTGAGATCCTCTCTCCACAAAAATAATTAAAAATAAGACAATCGCTGGGAGTGGTGGGTGTGTGCCTGTAGGCCTAGCTCTTCAGGAGGCTGAGGCAGGAGGCTCATTTGCACCAAGAAGGTAGTGGCTGTGCTGACCCATGATGGTGCCAATGTACTTCAACCTGGGCAACAGAAAGATGCCAAAAAAAAAAAGGAAGGAAGGAGGGAAGGAGGGAAGGAAGGGAGGGAGGGAGGGAGGAAGGAAGGAAGGAGGGAAGGTGGGAAGGAGGGAAGGGGGGAAGGGGGGAAGGAGGGAAGGGAGGAAGGAGGGAGGGAAGGAAGGAGGGAAGGAAGGAGGGAGGGAGGGAGGGAAGGAGGGAAGGAAGGAAGGAAGGAAGGAAGGAAGGAAGGAAGGAAGGAGGGAGGGAGGGAGGGAGGGAGGGAGGGAGGGAGGGAGGGAAGGAAGGAAGGAAGGAAGGAATTTGCCACCACTGTTCTGATTAGTCAGAAGCCATCAACATTGAGGCAAGCCCCTCTACCAGCAAAAGATCATAACTTGCTGAAGGCTCCGATGATTAGTATTTTTCAGCAATAAAATATTTTTAAATTAAGGTAGGTATATTTTTTTAAAGACATAATGCTGTTGCACACTTAATAGACTACAATGTAAATACAACTTTTTTTTTTTTTTTTTGAGACAGTCTCCCTCTGTCACCAGGTTGGAGTACAGTGGTGCCATCTCAGCTCACTGCAACCTCCACCTCCCAGCTTCAAGCAGTTCACCTGCCTCAGCCTCCCCAATAGCTGGGACTATAGGCGTGTACAACCACGCCCAGCTAATTTTTGTATTTTAGTAGAGATGGGGTTTCACTATGTTGGCCAGGATGGTTTCGATCTCTTGACCTCATGATCCTCCTGCCTTGGCCTCCCAAAGTGCTGGGATTACAGGTGTAAGCCACTGCGCCAGGCCAACTTTTTAAAATTTGAGACAGGGTCTTGCCCTGTCGCCCAGACTGGAATGCAATGGTGCGAGATCAGCTCACTGCAACCACCTCCTCCCAGGTTCAGGCAATTCGCCTGCCTTAGCCTCCCAAATAGCTGGGACTACAGGGTGTGTGACACCATGCCCAGCTAATTTTTTGTATTTTTAGTAGAGATGGGGTTTCACCACATTGGCCAGCACGGTCTCAATCTCTTGACCTCGTGATCCATCTGCCTCAGCCTCCCAAAGTGTTGGGATTTACAGGCGTGAGCCACCGCACACAGCCATAAATGTAACTTTTATGTGCACTGGGAAACAAAAAAATTCATGAGTCACTTTATTGCAATATTGCTTTATGTCAGTGGTCTGGAACCAAACCTGCAGTATCTCTGAAGTATGCCTGCATCTCTCCAACTCTAATCTATTATCACATGGATCATTCTAGCCTTCTCTTTTGTCTGTAACTTTCCATTTTAACAGTAAAAAATCTGGCAGTATCCTACTTTTACCTCGGAAAGTTACAAATGTAAAATGAGAAATAAATTTGTTTTGAGAGGAAATCACTTATTCAAATAACTGTGTTATTCTGTTTTGTTCATAATATCAAAGGCTCTATAAATACAGAACTTTAAAGCAAAACAAAATTCACCCAGATTTAAAGTGAGCTAAAGCTTTGCTTGCAACACTTTTCAGGTTATGTCACACAAAGAAAAACAGTACTGTTTGTATAGCCCACTGAGATAAAATGGACAAGGTTGCTCATTGGTGGAGGTGATGGTCAAGGGACTTGGGAATCTGTCTGGAATGCTGAGAGATCAACACCACCACTAACATGCAGCTATTCACATCATCAGCAAAGTACTGAACTAAAGCAACAAGGCTCTAACAACTCCAGAGATTTCTGGAATTGTATATCATATACTATTCTCATATACTATTCCTAAAATACAAAAAGTAACATAAGGTCTGAGGTTAAAAAAGACTCACAATACATATCAATTGCTAAGCAATGTAAAGAGTTCACTTTTGCAGTGGTCTGGAACTAAACCCACAATACCTTTTAAATAGTCTGTATACTAAAAACCATCAAATCATCCTCTTTAACTGGATATGAATTATAACTCAATAAAGCTGAGATACATTTTGTGACAATCTCTAATCCCACTTTGCATATATTTCTTTTCCTTTTTTAGTGACTCAACACTTATTTTCTAAATATATATTATTTTATAAATCATTGACTATACAACATTTGTTTCAAAACTTTAATTTGATTGAAAATTAACCTTACTTTTTCTTCTTGCTTTTCGGAACTTGACAGCAGCCAGATTTATTAAATTCATGCCATAAAGATTGTAGTCAATGAAGAGCTGTAGGAGGTAGGGAATATGCGCTTCATGAGGCTGGTAAAACTTATTCATTATGGCTCCACTTTGCAAAAGTTCACATATCCTAAATTAGAAAAAAAAAGTTGTATCATAAAATTATGTTCCCTAAAATGTTAAATGAAACAACGATTATAGAAATACAGAGAACAAAGCCCTTTTTAGCATACAAAATTTTCATCTCAATTTTACTGGAAATTGGTATTTTGTTAGAAATTAAAAGTTTCAACCAAGTTTTAAAGTAAGCAACATATTCTGAATAACAAAAAACTGCAGGGATGAAGAATATTTTGTCTTAAACCAATTTGATAATAACTATATTTAAAAATTAAAATACCAAAAGGTTTTTAAAGACTTTTAAAAATAAATAATTTTGAAAAGATTAAATATTCAAAAAAAGAAAAGAAACCATTACTTTATAATCTCACCATTCAGAGATATTACCACGTTGATAGTTTTCTTTCCTGAGTGTTTTTTTTCCTTCATGATGACAAATACAAACAACAGACAATTATATAGAGCATAATAAGTACTATCTGGGGAAATATATTACACATCTAGAAAAGATACTTATCAGAGAGAGATGCAGAGATGGTTTCTGCAAAACCTTAGAGGAAGTCTCTAAGCAAGAGGCTTAATAATGAATTATAGGTACTTTTTTCTCTGAAGAGAGGAAGGAGTATTCACATAAATAAAACTGCATATGTAAAGGGTCATGAGAAACCATGGCTTATTTAGGAACTGAAACCACTGAGTAAGACTGTGACCTAGTGTCAGAGGTGGGGCCAGAGAACTAATGAGAAGTAAGAGCATGAAGAGCCTGTTAAGACATTTGAAGCGGTAGTGAAATTAGCCTGAGAAGTGAACAGCAGAAAAGTGACATGGCCAGACTAGCTACAGAATACACAAGACTACAGGTAAGGAATTAAATAGGCTGTTGTGGAAAAACTAAGGATGGTGGCTACAACAAGGATTATAGAAATGTATTGATTCAGGAGACATATATAAGGGTGAAATGATCAAGCCTTGATGACTAACTAAATGTGAAGGGTGAGACAGAAAAGGATGATGCCTAATTTCCTGCTTAAGCAGCTGGTTAGTGGTGTTGCAATTATTTGAAAGGGGGAAGAACTGTAGGAAAAACTGGTTTGTTTGGGATTTTTTTGGAAGGGGAGTAAGGATAAACTCAATTTAGACACAAGGGCATAAGTATAGTGGGTATCAAATAATAATATTGGAAATGGATTGTAAAGAAAATAAGAATAATTTTATTAACATAGCAGAGGTAACTAACCTATTTCTGAGCACTATACATTGGATACTGTGCTAAAGTACTTTATTACAAGTCTATGGTACGATCATCTCCATTTTACAAACAAAGAAATTATCTTAGAAATAATTAAAAATCATACAAATAAAAAGTAGAAGAGCTCTGAGGTGGGAGGACCACTTGAGCCCAGGACTTCCAGGTTACGATAAAGTATGATGGTGCCACTGCACTCCATCCTGGGCAAAAGAGCAAGATCCTGTTTCTTAAAAAACAAAGGGGGTAAAATTCAAATCAAATTTTCTCTGTCTTGTGAGCCCTCACTCTTAACCACTGGGCTATTCCATCTATCCAGCAGGTGGGTTGATATATTGTTTAGAAGCTCTGGAGGGAAATTAGGCTATTCATATACATTTGGAAGTCAAATGCATAAAGATAAACAAAAACCAAAACCAAATCAACCCATGGGAGTAGATAAAACTGTAGAGGGAAGAGAAAATACACAGAGAAAAGATTAAAGTCTACAGCAGAACTCTAAGAAACAACCATAGATGTTAAAAGAGAAACCAACAAAATGGCAGAAACATGAATTTCTAGAGGTAGTATGTATTACAGAAGCTAATATTTAGGATTGTTTTAAGGCATCACAAGCAGCACCATGAGTTCAAAAAGTAAGGACATAAAATTGGATTTAGCGACACAGAGGCCACTGGTGAAAGCAATTTCAGTAAAACGGTTGGGGTAGAAGCCATATTGGAGTAAATTAAAGAGTGAATGGAAAAAGCCTAGTGGCTTATGCCTTTAATCCCAGTACTTTGGGAGGCTGAGGTGGGTGAATCACTTGAGATCAGGAGTTCAAGACCAGCCTGATCAATATGCAAAAACCCTGTCTCTACTAAAAATACAATAAATTAGTCAGATGTGGTGGTGGTGCCTGTAATCCTAGCTACTCAGGAGGCTGAGGCAGGAGAATTGAGTGAACCTGGGAGGCAGAGATTACAGTGAACTGAGATCCTGCCACTGCACTTCAGCCTGTGCAACAGGGCAAGATTCTGTTTCAAACAAACAAACAATGAATGGAGGTAAGAAGTTGGATACACTAAGTATAGATAAATCTTTCAAGGAGAATGGCTGTAAGAGAAAGGTGTGAATGTGTGCGTAAAATTAGCAAAGTCTTATTAATATTTAAATGGAGTGGGAAAGAAAGATGAAAATAGCTGATATATGAAAGAGATCCTTGACAACACCAAAGAAGATGGATCCTGAGCCTTAGCGGTGAAGAGGAAAAATCTCTTTCACGGAATAGGCGGCGAGTAGAGAATGGATGTAAATGCAGTTTAAGGGCCTTTGACAGAGGGCCTTAAAAAGCTTTATTCCAGTGGTTCTCAAACTTTTTGGTCCCAGAACCCCTTTCATTCTTAAAACATTACTGAGGGGCTGGGCGTGGTGTTTCATGCCAGTAATCCCAGCACTTTGGGAGGCCGTGGCAGGTAGATCACCTGAGGTCAGGAGTTCAAGACCAGCCTGGCCAATATGGTGAAACCCTGTCTCTACTAAAAATATTAAAAAATTAGCCAGGCGTGGTGGTGGGTGCCTGTAATCCCAACTACCCGGGAGGGTGAGGCAGGAGAATTGCTTGAACCCAGGAGATGGAGGTTGTAGTGAGCCGACACGGTGCCACTGTACTCCAGCCTGGGCAACAGAGTCAGAATGTGTTTCAAAAAAAAAAACATTACCAAGAACACTAAAGAGCTTTTGTTTATTTGGTTTATATCTACTGGTATTTACCATATTAGAAATTAAAACAGAAATGCTTAAGAAACTTATTTACTAATTTTATTTTTGCGACAGCGTTTCACTGTCACCCAGGCTGGAGTGCAGTAAAGTGGGGCGATCTCGGTTCACTGCAACCTCCGCCTCCCAGGTTCAAATGATTCTCCTACCTCAGCCTCCCAAGTTGGTAAGACAATATGTGCGTGCCACCAAGCCCAGCTCATTTTTGTATTTTTTGGTAGGGATGGGGTTTCATCACGTTGGCCAGGCTGGTCTCAAACTCCTGACCTCACATGATCTGCCCGCCTCATCCTCCCAAAGTGCTGGAATTACAGGTGTCAGCCACCACAACTGGCCTATGAATTTTAAAATAACAATAAACTTGTATGTATGTTAACATAAATAACATTGTTTGAAACTATATTTTTCAAAACAAAAACAACTTAGAAAAGAAAAACTTTTACATGTTTACAAATCCTTGTTTTAACAGAAGATAGCTGGATTATTACATTGGCTTCTGCTCAATCTGTTGCAATATATTGCTTTGGTTGATGCATATGAAGAAAAATCTAGCCGAGTACAGACATGTAGTTGAAAATGGAATAATAATAGCCTTTCGTGTTACTTCCATTTTGTCACATAAATATTATAAAGATATATAACCAAGGGTCAAAATTCAATAAAATTAATAATTTTTACCATGTCCTAATAATATTCTTATATCAAGCTGATTTTTTTTTTTAAGGCGAGTGCTTAGTGGTGGAAAACACAATGATTAGTAGTTGATATCCTTACTCTGATTTCAGACAAGGGGCCCGATTAACCTACTATCAATGAACACAGTGTAAAAGGAAAATCAGTATAATCTTAGTATAACAAAAATGTTAGCACTTTAGTATAATAAAGATAATTCTGACCATACAAATCCTCTGAAAGGGTTTCAGAAATCCCCACTTCACACTTTGAAAACCACCTCTCTAGAATGATGAGTTCTATTTTCTCTAAGAAGGTAAGGCCTGAGGAGAGGATGGAGAATAGTAGAGATAATTAACCAGAAAATAAGTAGGCGTATTGCAGGCAGGGAAGGGTCTGTGTGAAGCTGACAACCATGAATTTACAGTGGCACCAGTGTGTGATTTTTTTTTTTAAATTCTGCAGTAATCAGAAACTAAGGCTTAGCAGAGAGAAAATAAGTAAACGGATGAATTAAGAATTGACGTTTTGATTTGGCAGACCAAAGAGTACCACAATTTTTGCTTATATATTTGAGTTACTTGTTTATTCTTTATCTCCCCAGCTTGTTGTAAGTTCCCTGAGGGCAAGAACCACGCACACTTTGCCACCATGTTTGCCCAGCAACTTCCACAGATCATCAAATAATACAGGCACTTTACAAGCATTTATTAAAAATGCATAAACAGGTCTGATATGGTGGCTCAGGCCTGTAATCCCAACACTATGGGAGACTAATGTGGGAAGATCACTGGAGCCCAGGAGTTTGGGGCTGCAATGAACTATGACTGCACCACTCCAGCCTGGGTGACAGAGCAAGACTGTCTCAAAAAAATAATAAATCAGAGATTTCAGGCTGGCATCATAAGCTGAGTATATAATTTAAGGCAAACTTTTTGAGAAGAGTTTAGTGTTTGCTATAGTTGCAAGGAAAAAATTGATTATATTTATACTTTAAGTAGTTTATCGGTTATTTATATAACACTTATGGCTCTTTTAATCATGGCTCCCACTCCAGTACAACTTGTGGATGAGAAAGGGAAAAATGACTGAGGTTTACTCTCTTACCACTCTGTATATGGGTGAGGGAATAAAAGTCCACAGAATTGCTCTTTTGTACTCCATGAATATGAGAAAGTATGAGTAGAGGAGAGCTGGTATAAGAAATATCACTGTCTATAAGAGCCTATTCTGGAAAATGGTTCTGGCACCCTACATAACAGAAGTTACTTTGGGTAAGATCAAGGGCAGGATGCAGGAAAACTAGTGTTCAGTGAGAAGGGAATAACCAGTAGGATTAGAGCTGTGATTCAGTGAAGTACTCAAACGGTTGAATCCAGAGTAAACCTCATGTCCTGGGCAGTTGTGCCCCTTGCAGTACTTTAATACACTATGGGAAAACATCCAATTTGTGTTTTATGAAAAAGTTCCTTTTTGAAACCCAGTAGCTATTAGCAGAGAGGATCTCCTGAAAAAAAAAAAAAAATACTCAGCACACCTCCAAGGCCACTTTTACCCTAGCTTGCCACTATATATAGTGAAAATCCTTGTCTTGAATCTGAAAGGATGATTAAAATCTTCCATATATGTGCTCTTCCCTGTCCTCAATAACCTGGGCTCAAGGATGATTGAGAGAATAAACTAGAGGTAGGGAGACTGAGGGAAGAAAAAACAACCCAAACCAAAACCAACAAAAAACCTGGAATATAAAATTTCACCAACATCTAGGAGTCAACAGATTTCTGAGCTCTCCGAAGCCCTCTCTCTTGTACTCACTCCTACACATTTCTCCTTGCTTTGAAGCTAAAGAGCAAGTTTCTCTTAGGTCTGGCCAGAGGAGCACTAACATCATACAAGGCAGCCATAATCTCTCCTTACCTACTTCCACAGACTCTCTAAATCTATAATAGGGAAGCAGTTAGGAGCCTCCACCTCTAAAATATCCTTCATAGAGTCTAAGCCACTGGTCTCTCTATGTATACATACGTGTGTATTTTACAGTCTCTCTCTTTAATAAGATTACAAACTATAGAGGCCTTCTTTCTAGATTTTTCTTTTTATTATTAAAATACTTAAATGATAGTTATTCATATTTTGGTTTCATTTATCTTTGTACCTTTTCACCATTGCAGGATTGTAAAGATAGATCTTCATAAAGTGTCTTTCCTTCTCATGATAACCATAAAAAGGCCTGAAATATAAGAAAAAGGCATTTCAAATTATTTTCATCATTCAGAGATGAAATATGCAACTTATCGCCCTAGTTAGATTCAGCTGGCCAAATTCAGTCTTACATTTAATATTATCACCCCCACAAAGAAACAATTTTAAAAAACCCAAACCTCTCAGTTAAACCTAGCACAGGTTAACATATGAAATGCTGAAGCTTTTTAAAAGTGTTAAAAATCACTTTCTTTGCATTACTGATGATAGGAATTAATAATTATCACTTTGAAAAAACTATGAACAAAAAGGAAGAACAAACCATCCACACCTTAATCACAAACATCAAGACTCTTTCAGTGGCTTTTTTTTTTCTTTACTCTGACCACATATGAGAGAAACAGACCTTTCAGGCACCTTCTTCTGGCTCCCATTTTTTTTCTGTTAAAACCTGAAGTTCTTCATCAACAAAGTCCTTTACTTTCCTTATTCAGCTGTTTATTATTAATTTTATAAGTTCAATAGGCAGAGGCAATTTACCTATTACATGTACACACCGTATATGTTTCAGTAGCTGCTATGACTACACCTGTAACACACAACTGTATCAAGTGCAGTCTGTGAAAAAACTGTGTAGACAGGAACTTAAGAGACTGAAAAAGACCATGGCCTTACTTAAGGAACCTAATCATGTTATGGCTGAGTTTTTTCTCAGGGTATCAGCTGGAATGAGGAAAGGGGGAAACAAAAGACTATATAAAAGGGAGAGAAATCCTTGGTGCAAGACGAAATAAGCTGAACTCTCATGTAATCTCAGGAGGATCTGAAACTACACTGCAACCTCTGATATACAGAACACTATTTTCAAAGATGATGTAATTAGAAACAATACATAAGCAGGTATGAATTTGTGAATGAAATAAAAGGCTTTGTATTGGCTTAAAAGTGGTCTGTGAATACATGGTTAAATCTTTAGGTGGATAAACCCAATCACTCTTCATGTAAAAACATTGTTCTCTTAGGACAGGCAGATAACAAAATTTACTCTCATTAGGACATCACCTCTCTGTCATGTCTAATAGTATAGTGGATATCAAATAAAGGACTAATTTGGCAGCAGAGTTATTATTTTGGGTATATGCAAACAATTTTTTACTTGTTTTAAGCCACATGTATTATTGCTATAAAGTGATTTCTGTTAAAAAAAAAAACAAAAAACAAAAAACAATCCAACTATTTACCAAGGTCTAAAGGGTTCCTCATCTCATCCTTGCCTCCCACTTCAATCTCAAGTCATACCATTCTTTCTTCTCCTCCAGCCACTCTAAACATTTCAGACCTTCTAACTTAATCCCTCAAGTGGAAAGCTCTGCTCTGGACTTTTGCATGGCTTGTTTAATCTTCATTGAGAACTCTGCTTAATTTACCTTTTCAGAAAAGTCTCACCTGACCATCCCTCCCTCTCATCCTTGACTTTTTTCTTAACTCTTTTATAACACTTCCTGTCCAGTTTGTTGCTGTTCACCCTATTTTGTTGCCATGAAGAATGGGTTAAAGAAAGACACAATACATAAATGATCTCATTCTCTCTCACTGGCGCATTCAACCTTAATTACAGCCCTTTCCTGCTATGATAACTTTCATATATAGAAAGGTAGTCTTCTGGAAATATGGGTTCTCTTCAGCCAGATGAATGATTTTGCCAAAAGAATTCCTCATCAGGGAGACTCTTTGGGCGAAAAGAGGTAGAATGGAGGAGTTTGAAAGCAGATGTTTTTCATGTTTAAAAAATTACACCTCTTAATTAGTTTTTAAAATATATCACTACAAAGAAAAAATGAATGTCAATAGTGAAAAATCTCAACTAATTAATTTTGATGGATTGAGAATCTCTTTACAGAAGAGTCTCTAAAATCATGAGTTAGAAAGAATCCCAGAAATTAGCCTAAGGTCATCGTCCTATCTCTTAACTCAGCCTCAGGATAGTGACAGCCTAAAAAGAATACAGTTAAACCTCCTATAAATGTTAATTTGGTAGCTAAATACAACCATATCTAACTTAAAGAAGTAGGAAAAATTGAAGGAGAATTAGAAAAGGTAGAAGGGGAAGTAAAAAGGGGATCTAGGGAAGAAAAAGACCAAAAATATTAGAAGAAAAAAGAAAACTGCAATGAAAAATTAGAGTGAACAGCTCATCTTCTGTCCCATGTAATCAGATTTGTAACTCAACTACTCTAAAAAATGTGGCAATGCTTTCAACAAATACCCACCAAAAATACAGGAAGATTTATGACTATATATTTCACTGGGCTATTTGGAGACTCAACTTTGAAATGAGGAGATATATATATACATATATATATATGTTAGTTATTAGACACTATCAAAATTAAACAAAACTAAAAGATAAAGTATGTAATTATTCCTAAAATAACTGCTACAGTTATTGAAAGAGTATAAACTTTCATCTCATTCATTTATCCAATCAAATAGAGCCATCTCTAGTAAAGTGTCCTACACCATACAAGGTACTAGGAATATAAAGATGAACGAGATAAACATGGTCCTTTTTCTCATGGAGTTTACATGCTAGTGGAAGAAACACATAAAAATTAAGTAAATAACAGCCTGGGCAAGAAGAGTGAAACTCTGTCTCAAAAATAATAAATAAAAATTAAAATACCTGCAAGCTATATTAAGTGCTAAAGAAAACAAAGAATGGGCTGAGATACAGAATAATAATAATATCCTACTTAAAATACCTTATTTTAAGTAGAATAGTCAAAGAAAACTTCCCTGGAGAGGTCAATGATTTGAAAGACTGGGGAAGGGTAGAACACTCAAGGAAAGAAAATTGCATATACAAAGAACTTAGGTGAGAAACAAGTTGGCACAGCAGAGGAACTGAGAGAAGATCACTGTTTCTGGATGGAATACAGAAAGCAAAGTTTCGGAGGTAGGCAGAGGTGAGGTCACATAGGTTATGGCTGGAAGTTTAAATTTTATTCTAATAATATGAAGCCACTCAAGAATTTTTAATTAAGTTTACAGTATAAGAAGAGTACTTCTGCTGCTCAGAAATAAGATAAAAATAGAAGGAAATTCCATCAAATGATACTATGATGGGCCAGAGGAAAGCCTAGACAAAGGTGGAAGAAAGCAGACAGATTTAAGGTCTCAACTTGGATTTCACATAGACATAAAACAACTCAAATGTTCCAGTATGAGCTCCAGATCTTTCCTGTCATTTGGTTCCACCTGCACCGTCCATCTTACTAGCAGAACACACTTAAAATTTTGCAGTCAACCTTGATTCCTCTCTCACAATCCTACTCAATCAAACAGCAAATCTTACTAATTCAACCTTCAGAATAGATCCAGAAGCTGATGACTTCACACTACTTCCCTGCTACTACCCTAGTTCAAGCCACCCTATTTTCTTTTTTGTTTTAATTTTAATTCCTTGGTCTTTTCTACCTTAATATCAAGCCACCAAATTTTCTTACCCAGATTAACGTCCTAATTCTCTTCCTCCTCCTATTCTTGTCCCCTTACAATTTATTATTAATACAGTTGCTAAAGTAATCCTTTCAAGTTTAAGACAGATCTTGGCTACTCAAAATCATGTAATAACTTAGAGTAAAAGTCAAAGTCCTTACATTAGCCTACTGAGTGATTACCAAACTTAAGCATGCATAAGAATCATCAGAAAGGCTTATTAAAATACAAATTGCTGGGCCCCAAGAACATAGTTCTACCAAGTTCCCAGGTGTATTAGTCTGAGTCCTCCGTGAAGTAAATGCCAAATGTGTAGGAAATGTATTATGAGGACTACCTGTGAAAGAAAATGAGAAGGGAGCCAGAAGAAGCTGGCATATCCACCAGGCCTGGATGCCAGTCTCATCTCAAGTGAATAAAGGGATGTCTTATAGACCTGCTTTATTATCTTTGCTATGCTCAATCAGAGCATTAAGAGTAGCCTATGGAAAGCAGCTCATGTGGAGTGACAGATTGGAATTGAGCGTATAGTAGCTGGGGCCATTCACTCACTCTTTGTGTATTTGGAAATATAAGAGGTATATTCTCATAGTTGTCAAACCAGGTAAAGCTAATGATACTAGGTGATACTAGGAAACCAAAATATGGAA
Organism: Cebus imitator; assembly: GCF_001604975.1. Lineage (NCBI taxonomy): Eukaryota > Metazoa > Chordata > Mammalia > Primates > Cebidae > Cebus > Cebus imitator. The sequence goes on along the minus strand of NW_016107728.1, from coordinate 1,825,891 downwards.
ACCACACTTTAAGAATCATTGGTCCTCACAATCTCTATCCTCTCATATCGTTCTCACCTCATTTCATGCAACTCTTCTTTACTCTTCCATTCCAGTCACCTGGTCTCCATGCTGTTCCTACTCCCTTACCTCCTTCAGATCTCCGCTCAGTTGTCATTACTTTGTCAATGACACATTCCCTGATTACTCTAAAATTGTCACCAGTCTTTCCTACCCCACACTACTGATCCTTCTTATCCTGCTTGTATATCTTCTTTCCTTCCACAGGACTAAATATCATATAGCAAATAAATTAATGTTATATTAGTATCTGTTTCCCATAGTAGAATGTACCTTCCACATGCGCAAAGATCTTTGTTTTGTTCAGCAATATATCTCAAGTCCCTAGAAGAGTGCTTAGCATATAAAAGGTATTTAATAAATATTTGCTGAATAAATTACATTAATTTCTAAAGTTCTAGGAAGCAGAGAAACAGAAAAGAAAAAAAACAAAAATCGTCTACCTTTCATTGCCATAAAAATTCATGTTAAAAAGTTACAGCAAGAAATTCACTACAGTTCCATTAGACTAGAAGCAAAAGAATTACAGAGTCTATCAGCTGAATATGTTTTCTTCTAAATAGAATAGCGACAGAAATATAAACAGAAATTACAAAATATATTATTATATACTTACATTCCTGATACTAATGACACTTTGAACACATGCTGAGCAGTGGAAGATGGATTGCCTAAAGCCACATTAAGTGCTCTGTCGATACTGAATGCCATCTGAGAAAGATAGCTTTCTGGTTGCTGTCCATAACCATCGTATGGCACATAGAGGTAAGGAAAGATGCCATGTAGATGAAGACATGTCTTCTGACCTAAAATGTAACACATTATAAAGTTTAGTTTCCAGACACAGTTTAACAATACAAAACTCAGAATGAAACTCATTCAAATGTTCAAATGGCAACATAGCTTATCTAAGGAAAGAGTTGAAAAAAATCAATCCATAGCTAAAAGTAACCTTTATTAACTAAATTTTACAACAGAACGTTTGGAAATATTCAGTAAACACAGCATTATATAATAGTATGATTTAAATAGTAGTTCTGATGAAAGTATTTTTGACTATTTAACCCTCACAATCCAACTAGTTGTGTGTATTTCACTAAATCATCTATAAATACCACTTAGCACAGTGTTATGCAGATTACAAAAATTCACAAAAAGTTTACTAAACAAATATATGAATGCCTATCTTGGCATTAATGTTTTCAAACAAGAGCCTTCCCTAAAACAGAGGCAGCTCTGCGAGAAAGGGGAATGTAAAAGCAGTTTCAGTGTGTGGAATTTTTCTATTGTGGTGGGAAGGAGGGTAAAAACAAAACTTTGCCGTTAAAAGAAAAAAAAAGACAAAATCAAATCAAAACAAAATCTCTACAGATCAATTATCTATAATGGATTTCAGGGTATCTAAATTTTATATTTGGTGGTATGGAACAAGGGGAGACAAAATGAGTGGGGGAGTGGGGGGAAGCCAACATGCACACTTCTCAGAAAACCAGTATAGTATCAGTCAAGGTGCAGAATGGTGCTGACTTGCCAACAGACAATCCAGTACAGCCATTTTACTTAAAGAAAGTAATATGAGTGAGAACTCACAAAAGAAATGCCACAGAAACAGTAATGTAACCATGACAAGGTTAAGTAACAACAATAGCAACAAGAAGCAGATGCAACACTGCTCTCAGGAATCTGGCAGGGCTGTGTGGAAGGGGTTACTGTCCTCAGAGCATTGTCCCTAGTTTCCCTTGGGTATATGCCATTTGTCTAATCCAAACAGAGAGAACAGCAGTGATGGAAGAACACATCCATTTTTCTCATGCTGTCACCCACTCTCACTGTGCTCCTGCCAACACAAGCCTCAGGCTTCTTCCCCACCCTTTATCCCTCCTCACTCTGCTTCACTGGGCCTTTTCTTTTGATAGGAACGTAACTAATTTGATCACTATTTCCCATTTATGATTTAGAATGATTTATATAAAATATATAGAAAGTAATTCTACACTGTGTTGATATCTTAATGTTTACACTTCTTATAAATAATAATATTAGCTTCTCTTATTTTTAAGGTACACTTAGGACAGAAAAATAAATCTGGAAGTTATTACATAAAGCATAGCAAAATCTGAAAGATCAGTCATATAATAAAACAAGATTTGATCCTCCAAACTGTAATATTCTGAACCACCAACTGTCAAGCTTTTGAAAAACTACACATTGTGTTGTTATTATACCAATTTCAGTTTCTAGTTTGGCTATTTCATTTCATTTCTAAACATGACATGGTATTGGCCCCTAAATTCTATAATTTTTCAATTCTTCAAATAGAGAACATTCAAACTGTATTGATGAGTCTTAAGAAAATAGATATAATCAGTTTACTGATGACTTACTTAAATGCATTTTAAATATCTCATGAATAAATGTTATAACCATTACCCTTCTGGACAAAAATCACACTTTGACTCTGAGTAACTGGCATGCTAAACTACAGGTTGAGGGAGGTGGGAAGACAGTAAAGTATTTCCTCTTGACAAATTCAAAACCAGTGATTACAGAATTACTAGTGCAATGCCATATTTTACAAGCAATACTGTAAGTTCTTAAGATATTAGTTTTATAGTCAGTATCTCTTAATGGAATTTTGGGTAAATTTTACAAGAAACAATTACAAAATTGGACAGTACTAATAGTTTCTTTATGGGCAGAGTGTTTAACAAAGTATCTTAAAAATAATTTTATATCCACTTTTCCTATCTCTTGTGATGCAGGGGCCAGAGAAATTATCTATTTATAGGCTTCAGAATTACAACAATTTTGGGATGTATAATTTAGGAAAAAGGAAGAAATGACTTACTCAGCAAGCATTAGGGTAAGTGCTGTACCTATATATTTCTAAAACTTAGGATAACATTGAATTACTGATGGAGGTTAATGTTCCCAAAGTCACATAACTATTAAGCAATAGATTCAGGATCAATAAAACATAAAAAAATACTCTTTCCATTTAACCATGCTGGTTCAATGTTTTTAAAAAGTCAATGTTGGCTTCCTTAATTTCTCAGTTTTTATTTTGTATCATAATTGCATGTTTCCTTATCTGACGTTCTTATTTGATGGCAAACTCTCAGGGAGGTGATACTGCATTCAAATGAACATTATGACCCAGAACGCAATAAAAAACACATGGTATGTGCTTAACGAATATTTATTAAATGAATTAAAGAACCCACAGCAAAACAGAATAACTGCTTAAGGAGAAAGGAATGATGTGAAAGCCTTTGAAAATCTGAAGAAACAAATCCATGAAAAAAGAGGGACTCTGATACAATCAATGTAACAACCATCAGGGTTGCAGGTGGACATGGGTGTGTGGGGTTGAGAAGTGTCCCCAGCATATTGCACTTTCCTACCCTGAATGACCTGAAGTTCCATGCAAATTTGTAGTCACTCTATCAATACACACACATGTCTCTCTCCAGTGCTCCTGCAGCTAAAGATGGCTCAGAGCCTTACTCATTACTCTTCCTCAAGAACAATCTCTTGAAGAACCACCACAACACAAGGAATTCTTGGCACAGCACTAACAGCTCTAATATAGAAGAATAATATAAGATAAAATGAAAGAAACAGGATAAAATAAGAAACTCAGAAGTTAAATAAGGAAAGAGAAATGTGTAAAAATGAATATGAGAGTCAATTTCTTTTTGGAAATAGTATGTCTTCTATTAACATAAAATTTGTAGTTCTGTAATAGCATGGCTTTATCTTGACAAGATACCGACCACTTCTGTTTATGTCCCTCCACTAGCTCTACCTCACACAAATGTGTGGAGCTACAGAGCTGCAAAGTCCTTAGAGATAAACTAGTCTACTACAACTCCATAGTTAGGATTAGGTTAATCTGTGAGAAAATGACCCCAAGTCAATGGATTTAGCATTAAAATCAGTGGCTTCTCCCTGAAAAGAAGTCCAGAGGTAGGCAGCTGGTACTAGAGACCCAGCTTTTTTCAACATCTCGTTAGTGGTCTAGTTAAGAACTTGTGACTTCAGTCGAGGCACTTTTCCACTATACTTTTAGAAGTTCCACATACAAGATTCTTTCAAGAATGTTTTTATAAAATTAGTGCAAGTTATGGTATTTCGAAACCTTCTACTAAATGATTTTGGATTCTTAAAGGACTAGGATATTAGCTATTTCTAGGTTACATATAGATTTAAGGAAGAAAACATGCCTACCCCCTCAACTCTATTAAGGTATAATTGATAAATAAAAATTGTACATATATATGGTATACAACATGACACTTTGATATGTATACATCGTAAAATGATTAAATCAAGCTAACATATCCATCACCTCACATACTTATTAATTTGTGGTAAGAACATGTAAGATCTAATCTCTTAGCAATTTTCAAGTATATAATGCATATATTAACTATAGTCATCACTATGCAGTACAACTAATCTCCAGAACTTATTCATCACATCTAACCGAAGCTTCATACACTTTAAGCAACGACTCTCCTTCCCCTCCCCTGAAAGTCCCCTCTTATTATCATAGCAAACTGAAGTTAGATAATAAGCCCAACAGAAAATAAGATCGTCTTTGGGAGAATAAGCCCATGTACACAGTTTTCAAAAATTTAAGAGTTTGAATTTTCCAATGTGATTGACGTTCCCTAATTTAAAAATTGCAACAGTTATTTCAGGAAAGTGCCACTGAAACTTGACAGGATGGCAAAACTCTGTGGAGTTGGCTACTTTCCATTGTGTGTAAGTATTTCTTGCACAACAAAAGGCAGATGCCTCTTCAGCAGCAAGTATGTGGGTGTTCTGAATTTTCATCTTTCACAGAGCCCAGAATTATCCTAAACATTAAGTCTTTTGTATCCCAACATTTCTTATGTCATTTTTCAACATTTTATTCTGCAATTTAAGTGTCTTGTTTTGGTCTCTAAATTGCCCATCTAAAATTTTGTTACCCTATTTGTAGCAAAATTATTTGTATTTTTGTAGTTCCAGTTTCGATAAACACAAAGACTAAATGTATCACTTCTTTTTTTTTTTTTTTTGAGATAGAGTCTCACTCTGAAACCCAGGCTAGAGTGCAGTGGCACGATCACGGTTCACTACAGCCTTGTTGTCCTAGGCTCAAGCAATCTTTTCACCTCAGCCTCCNTGTATTTTTGTAGTTCCAGTTTCGATAAACACAAAGACTAAATGTATCACTTCTTTTTTTTTTTTTTTTTGAGATGGAGTCTCACTCTGATACCCAGGCTGGAGGGCAGTGGCCCAGTCTCCACTCCACTGCCACCTCCACCTCCCAGGCTCAAGCAATACTCCTGCCTCAGCCTCCCAAGTAGCTGGGACTACAGGCTCTTGCCACCACGCCCAGCTAATTTTTGTATTTTTAGTAGAGACAGGGTTTTACCATATTGGTCAGGCTGGTCTTGAACTCCTAGCCTCATGATCCACCTGCCTCGGCCTCCCAAAGTGTTCAGATTACAGGCATGAGCCACCACACACCACCCTAAATGTACCATTCCCCTAATTCAGGGGTCTGCTAACTTTTTCTGTAAATTGACAATAAATATTTTAGGCTTTATGGGCCATACTGTATCTGATACAATTACATAACTGCTGTTGTAACCTGGAAGCAGCTGTAAGCAATACTTAAGTGAATTGGCATGATTGTGTTACAATAAAACTTCATTTACAAAAATTGGCATCAAGAGGGATTTGGCCCAAGGAAAGTAGTTTGCCAATCTCTGCTCTAATTAATCAGACTTCTTTCTCCATCATCATCTGGAATAGGAAAGTTTAGGATTTTGTTATTGTTGTTTTTTAATGTCATTTTCTTATATCATTTTTCAAAATCAAAACAGTGATAGCCTAAGAGTATCTTAGGAGAATGAATAATACTTATAGTGTAATTTGCATATCTTATCTCCCAAATCTCAAATTCAATCTACACAAGATTTTAAACAAATCTCAACAGAGCTATAAAACAGAAAAACTTGGTATGTGAGCAAGAGAATTTATGTTTATAAAAATTTTCATATTTTCTTCTTCCTGGAATATCTGAAGTTTTATATCACCATCACTAACTCAACCTGTTTCCTTCCAGTCTTTCTTTGCTTCTGTCTTTCTAAATTTTACTCCATCTTTCTTTTCTCATCTCTACAAAACCACAAAATGAATTAAACAAAACTCAGTCACAGAAAGCAAATGTTAAATATTCTCATGGAAAAAAAACAAAGTTGTAAGGATATACTCTTAACTTCAGAAATTAGGTTTTCAAAATTTATCCTAAGGAAAACCAAATGTTTATGATATCTTTATATATGAAATCAGTTATAACATAGTACATGAGAGCAGGTGATGGGTGATTCTTTTTAATATGTATCTATACATATTTCCTTAAATATACAATTTGTGTAACAGAAAGGCAGGAAGAAAGAATTTACCTACTTCTAAATGACCCAGAAATTTAAAGGCAAAACAGACCGGGTATGGTGGCTCACGCCTGTAATCCCAGCACTTTGGGAGGCAGAGGTGGGCAAATCATGAGGTCAAGAGATCGAGACCATCCTGGCCAACATGGTGTAACCCCGTCTCTACTAAAAATATAAAAATTAGATGGGCATGGTGGCACGTGCCTGTAGTCCCAGCTACTCAGGAGGCTGAGGCAGGAGAATTGCTTGAGCCTGGGAGGCAGAAGTTGCAGTGAGCCAAGATCGTGCCACTACACTCCAGCCTGGCGCCTGGCGACAAAGCAAGACTCTGTCTCAAAGGAAAAAAAAAAGGCAAAACAAAGCATAATATATAAGGGTTTCCTTACATTTTCTCCTTTTGTTTGCAAACAATACTTTGGGGTTTCACATTTATTTATGCCATTTTATCTCTTCAAGTAAAGTATATTAGAACTTTATCTAAAATCATTGGCTTTAAATGATTAATCTCACATCACTAAGAGAAACTATATCCCTGAAATACCAGATGTTTCAAAAGTCTATTTTATTCATACATTTGTCTAATATATCTTTGTATATCCAGTGCTGGGTATAGTTGGTTCCTTTATTCATAACATAATTTCTCTACTCAAATAATTTGTGGAGACTCAACGTTCAGTGCTAAACCACAAGCTGCTTATAACACAGCCACTGACTTCATGGACTTTATAGTCTACTTGTAGAAAATGATGAGTAAATAGGCAATTACAATATGGTATGACACGTGCTCAATAAGTACAAAATCCTATGGCTAAATCTAGAAGTATCTAACTCAGACTTGTGAGAATCTAGGAAGGCTTACCAGAGGAAGTGACATTTGAGCTGGTATTTGAACTATGAATCAGATTTAACCAAGCAAATGAGAAAGAATATTTTCAGTATGTATAGAAACCTGACAGCACATGGCATCTGGGAATAGGTGGAATGAAACAAGGAGTGCAATGGAGAGAAAAACAGAGTATGAGAGAGAGAAACAGCATGTGTGAGAGAGAGTCTGTGGTTTTTGTGTGTGTGTGTGCGCACATGCGTGTACTCATGACCTGTACAGATTCGCATTTTATAAAGTTCCCTGTGGACACACTGTGGGGATGCTGGCAACAGAACTACAGAAAGAAAAATCTGTCTAGGAGGCTGCTGGAGGAATTCAGGCGAGGTGTCAGTAGAGGTGCAGAAAAGGTCAAGGATTTAGGGAGCAGAATCAAGAGACTATGGCAACTGGAATTTGAGAGTAGGATAAGGGAGAAGGAATCAAAGATGCCTCTTGAATTTTTGGCTTAGGCAACTGGGTGGATGATAATGTATTCAAAGAAAACTGTAAAAGAGGAGCGGGTTGACTTCTGGTTTGCATTTATAGAATGTTACATGTCTATAGAATTTCCAAATGAAAATTTAAATGAAATGGATATATAGATATGAAGCTTAAGAAAGAGATCTGGGCTAGAGAAGTAGTTACATTTGCCAGTATGAGCAATAACTGAGTAAGATTTCTCAGGGAGAATGGATACACAAAGAAAGGACCTAGGCAAGAATCCTGAGGAATACTCATATTTAAGAGAGACATTGAGTATTTTGATTTATGTGAGATATAAGAGACAGCCTTGTGTGGGCTACCAGGCAAGAAAAGGTGGTAATAGCGAAAATTTTATAATATAAACATATTAGCCGTGGAACCAGTGTTCCAAAGTTCCAGTAGAAATGTAAGAGGCAAGTAATGAGAAACTGGTTCAGATATTGGAGGTAGGAGGCAGATAAAGGTATATAGGACTAAAAAGAGGCATTTACAAAATTGCTGAGCAAGGACCTTTCAATAGCTGTTGTTCCATAAAAGCAACAAGAACACTGGCAAAAACTGTCAAAATGAACTTTTTCAGAACTCTGGAAATTAACTAACGGTTTGCAACAATCCAAAGAGTGTTTATCCAAGAGCACCAGATAAATACTAACAAGAACAGCAAGCTTTGTGGCATTTTAACTTGTTCTAATCTGATCTCTCCCTCTGAAGCTCCAAAATAGCCTTGAAAACCAAAGCCTTGCACCCATAGTAGCTGTAAAAACCAGCATCCAGGTAGCCACTGGAGGAACCAGAACCCATTTGGAGTTCCTCTGAAGTCCTACCACCACTGCCCCCAACTGCCACTATCTGACCTGTCTGGCAGCTTGCTGAACAATGCTCCATTCCCAGCACTTGGCCTTTACTTGATTTGACCAAGAGCTCACTCTGTGTGAACAGCGCTATATGCAGCAGTCACTGTGGAAAAAAATCAACAGCAGTTATTTAACACTGTAGTTGCCTGGAGGAATTTTACTAGTTGGGTCTAACAAGAGGCTGACCAAAAAACTCAAAAGGGAAAACTGAGGAATGAAATGTCCACAGCAGGCTTGGAAAAGCTTTGATACAGTCAAGGGAATGCAGAAGGCCATAAGCATGTGTGGGGCTATGCACATGCCGAGGAAAGAGCTAAGAAAAGTCTAATATTTTGCTTCTGGTCGATCTTGAGGCTCTGCCCCAACATACTCACAGGGCCCCTCAGCAAAAGCTGAGAAAAGAGGCATTTAAAGAACTCTCTCTGGTCAATCATTAACTGACCACTATGCTAGCTGAGCAGACTTCAAAGAATAGAGACTATACAAAATTAGCCCATGGAAATCACTAAAGAAATAAACTGCAGCAACAAAAACAAACTGTGGGGTAGTGAGGAATCTGACTTCCAGAATTGCTACATACTTTTCTTTCTCCTTATAAACAATGAAGGTATGTATAATGTCACATTAAAATGTCTGGTTTTCAGCAAAAATAAAATTATAAGACACAAACAGAAAAATATGGCTACATCTATACAGAGATATATACACACACACATATATATATATTTAAAAGCAGACAATACAAACTCTTCAGGAAGAAGCTGAGGTGTTGGATTTACTGGACAAAGCTTTTAAGCCAGCTATTATTAGTATTTCAAAAATCTAAAGGAAACCATTTCAAGAGAATTAAAGGAGAGTACGAGACCAACATCTTACCAAATACAGAATATCAATGAAATATCAATGAAGAGATAGCGATTACAACAAAAAAAATAGAAATTCTGGAGTTGAAAAGTTCAATAACTAAAATGAAAAATTTACAAGAGGGAGTATGATATTACAATGAAAGAGGAAATATATATTTGGTCTTTGCCCCTGTTCCTGTTACATAGCTCCTAAAACGTTTGGACTCTCTTAAGTGTTAAGTGTTTTTTTGTATACCAATGAGATGACTGGTGGCTGGGGGCTCCTGGATAGCCTTAGGTAGGGCAGAAGTACAGGCAGCCTAGGGACTCAATTTGTGGCTGGTGTCTGAAGTGAGCAGTACTACTGGACAGAGCCCTTACCCTGTAAGGTATGCGTTAGTAAGTAGTTAGTGTCAGAATTGAACTGAATTGTAGAACACCCACAGTTATCAGAGAACTGAGAATTTGTTATTGTAAAACTAATGCACAGGATGTCTTTTTCACACTGGGTGGCCTCTAAGAAGGCTTTCAACTGAGTCTGGTAGAAAATTTGATGGCTTTAAATCTTACTTTCTCCTTATAAACTATTTTCTTTCTCCTTATAAATAATGAAGATATGTACAATGTCCTCACATCTCCCCTTTGTAACTAGAAGGGAATGAATTAACCCATTTATGCTGGAGGTTACAATTTTTTGTGTGTGAAAAATCAGACTTTGGGGATGACCTTGAGCAGTAGGATATAAGTAACTGTCACAAGCTTAGTGGTCCAATAATGGAACACTAGGCATAAATGCATTAAGGGCCAACTGCAATTTAATTTGCAATTATTAATTTTTGAGACCACAGTTTCACTCCTATTGCCAAGGCTGAAGTGCAGTGGCGATTCTTGGCTCACCACAACCTCCACCTCCAGGCTTCAAGGGATTCTCCTGCCTCTGCTTTCTTAGTAGCTGGGATTACAGGTATGCGCCACCATGCCCAGCAAATTTTGAATTTTTGGTAGAGATAGTGTTTTTCCATGTTGGCCAGGTTGTTCTTAAACTCCCCACCTCAGGTGATCTGCCCACCTTGGCCTCCCAAAGTGCTGGGATTACAGGCATGAGCCACAGCATCCAGCCTGCAATTATCGTTATAGAAAGTAAATCGGTAATTCCCTTGATTTTCAATGAATATGAAACTAAGTACTGTTAAAAGGCACACACCATGGTACTGTTCAAAGGCACACACCATGGTATATCTATTTCTAAAAAGCTGAGTCTTAAAAAACAAAACTAACAGTAGTTTCAAGTGCAAATCTCCAAGAAAATGTGTACCTTGCAGACTAAGTGTTATAAAAATAACTAGTGTTATTAACCTCAGTGAAAAATAAAATTTTGGCTGTAAAACAAATACATTTTAGTTTCCAATAATTTAGCCAGAATGGTCACACATATTAATTTTTGTGGTACTTCAATTGAAAGTTAAATAAACCAAAGTCTAAAAATAAAATATTCTGATTAAGACATGAAAATTCATCTCAGACAATTCAAAGCAATATTAAAAGTTAATCAAGATAAGTTTACTGTCTATTCAAATTTGTAAATAAATACCTAAATATTCTTTCAAATGCAAATAAATAAAATATTATGGGTAATGAACATTATATGCAAGTCTAATAAATTATTTAACCATATTTTATGGTAGCTAAATATTAAAAACCTTAAGCTTTTACCTGTCTACAAGAAAGTTGAAAAGACAGCCTACAGAATGAAAAAAATAATTTTTTTAATCATATATTTGACAAGGGACTTGTATCTAGAACATCCCTCAAAATAATAAAGAATATATATTACAAACCACAGCTAACACTGTATTCAATGGGGAAATACCGAAAGCCTTTTCTCTAAGATCTGGAACAAGACCAGGATGCCCACTTTCACCACTTTTATTCAACATAATATTGGAAGTGCTATCCAGAGCAACAAGGCAAGAGAGAAATAAAGAGCACCCAAACTGGAAAGGAAGAAGTCCAATTAGCCTTGCTTCCAGATGGCATGGTCTTATACTTAGAAAAACCTGAGGAACTCAACCAAAAAAACTGTTAAGAATGATTAATGAATTCAGTAAAGTTGTAGGATACAAAATCAACATACAAAAATCAGTAGTATAAATATATGCCAACAGCTAACAATCTGAAAAAAAAAATCAAGAAAGCAACCCCACTTATAATAACTACAAAAAATATAAAATATCCAAGAATCAATCCAACCAAAGAAGTAAAAGATCTCTACTAGAGAAACTGTAAAACACTGCTGAAAGAACTTAAAGAGGACACAAAAAAATGAAAAGACATTCCATGCTCATGGATTAGAAAAATCAATATTTTTAAAGTAACAATTGTGGCTGGGTGGGGTAGCTCACGTCTGTATCTCAGCACTTTGGGAGGCTGAGATGGAAGGATCGCTTGAGCCCAAGAGTTCAAGGTAAGCCTGAGCAACATGGTGAAACCCTGTCTCCACAAAAAATACAAAAATTAGCTGGGCATGGTAGCACACACCTGTAGTCCCAGCTACTGGGGAGGCCGAGAGGTGGGAGGACTGCCTGAGACCAAAAGTCAAGCCTGCAATGAGCTGTACTCTATTCTGGAAGACACAGCAAGGCCCTATCACAGAACAAAACAATTCTACCCAAAGCAATTTACAGAGTCAATGGAATCCCTATCAACATACCAACCACATTCTTCACAGAAATAGAAAATACAATCCTGAAATACACATGGAACCATAAAAGACCCTGAATAGCCAAATCAATCTTGAGCAAAAAGATAGCTGGAGGTATCACACTACCTGACTTCAGAATATACTACAAGGCTATGAAACCAAATCAGCATGCTACTGGCATAAAAACAGACATACAGACCAATGAAACAGAACAGAGAACCTATATATAAATCCAGACATTAACAGTTAACTCATTTTCAACAAAGGCACCAAAAACATACAGTGGGAAAAAAACAGTCTCTTCAACAAATGGTGCTGGGAAAACTGAATAATCATATGCAGAAGAATGAAACTAAAAATAGAACCTTATCTTTCACCATATACAAAAATCAAAATGGATTAAAGACTTATATCTACCACCTGAAACTATGAAACTACTAGAAGAAAACAACAGGGAAATGCTCCAGGACACTGGTCTGGGCAAAGATTTTTTTTGTGTAAGGCCTCAAAAGCATAGTCAACCAGGCCAAAAACAGACAAAAGGATTACATCAAGCTTCTGTAGAGCAAAGGAAACAATCAATGAAGTGATAAAGACAACTCATAAAATGGAAGAAAACATTCACACGCTATTCATCTAACAAGGGATTAACAACCAGAATATGCAGGGAGCTCAAACAACTCAATAGCAACAAAACAAATAGTCCAAGTTTTAAATGGGCAAAAGGTCTGAATAGCTTATTTCTCAAAAGAAGACACAGAAATGGCCGACAGATACATGAAAAGATGCTCAACATCACTAATCATCAGAGAAATACATATCAAAATCATAATGAGATACCTTGCCCCAGTTAGAATGGCTTTTATCAAAAAGACAATGAATAATGGATGCTGGTGAGGATGTGGATAAAGGAAAATCCTTGTACACCACTATTGGGAATGTAAATTAGTACAGTGACTATGGAAAACTTTGTGGTGGTTCCTCAAAAAACTAAAAACAGAACTATCATATAATCCGACAATTCCACTTTTGAATATATACCCAAAAGAAAGAAAATCAATATACTGAAGATATTTCTGTACTCCCATGTTTACTGAAGCACTATATTCACAATAACCAAAATACGGAATAAACCTAAGTGCCCATCAATGGATGAATGGATAAAGAAAATATTATATATACGTATATATATTTTATATACATGTATAAAATATACATATGTGTATATAACATTTTCTTATACACATATATATTTTACGGATGAATGGATCAAATATTATATATACGTATATAATATTTTGGTGGGAAATGAGTAGTGACTGCTATTTAATATGGTATTTCTTTTTAAGGTGATAATGTTCTAAAATTGATTGTGCTTATGGTTGTACAACTCTGTGAATAAAGATCATTGAATTGCACACTTTAAATAGGCAAAATGTATACAGTATATGAACTACATCTCAATAAAGTTGTTATGTAATTTTTTTGGGGGGACAGGGTCTTGCTCTGTTACTCAGGCTGGAGTGCAGTGGCATAATCACAGCTCACTGAAGGTCTGACCTCCTGGGCTCTAGTGATCTTCCTGCCTCAGCCTCTAGAGTAGCTGGAACTACAGGTATGTGACATCTGCCTAATATTTTATTTTTATTTTTTGTAGAGACAGGGTCTCACTAAGTGCCAAGACTGGTCTCAACTCCTGGGCTCAAGCGATTCTCCTGCCTCAGCCTCCTGAGTAGCTGCCCTGCCTCAAAGTGCTGGGATTACAAGCATGAGCCACCTCACACAGCCTGTTATATAATTTTTTAAACCTATCTATGCTAATTGTTTTCTTTAGCAGTTGCTAATGAGATGATCTAATTTGAATATACCATTAGAGAAAATGCATCATTAAAATAAATTAATTTATATCACAGGAATTATGAATAGACAGAAATAATCATTTGCCACTAAAATCACTTACATACCTTTATTTTTATTTAATGATACACTAAACATAGTATTTTTAATTTTATTATTTTTTCAGAGACAGAATCTTGTTATGTTGCCCAGGCTGGAGAGCAGTGACTCTTTATAGGCACAAACATGGTACACTACAGCTCAAACTCCTGGATTCAAGTGATCCTTTCATCTCAGCCCCCAGAGTAGCTAGGTAAGTGTGCACCAGTGTACCTGGCTTTAAGCCCTGGATCATATTAAGACATTTTTTTAAAAATAGAGGTAAAGTGATCATTACCTAAAAATAAACTGAAGATTAAAAAGAACTGTTAATATAAGAAAGTTTTCTCAGGTAATAAAATCAAATGACAATAAAATTATTTAATATTTGTTCTACCAAAAGGCAGGGCAGCACAGGCTCCTCACATCCTTCAAAACTCCGTATCCCAACTCTATATCCCGTAACTTTCACATATGAATTAAAGAAAGGTTTTCTTAGGACTATGTTTAATTACTTAGAGTACTGGATTGATATGGTAAGTTCTACTAAGCATACAGTTGGTCTCATGGGGTCCTGAATATGGCAAAATGATAAATCATAAATATTTGAACTCCAAAGCTTTGGACAAAAACATACTAACCAAACTTGTCAAAAACAATGCAAACCAGAAATCAGCAAGGCAACATCTTTAATGTATTAAAAAAAAAAATCAATTTTTTCAGTGGTTATCCTGGAGTTTGCAGTATACATTTGCAACTAATCTAAATCCACTTTCAAATAATACTATACTGCCTCAAAGGTACCTTATATTAGGTTGTTGCAAACATAACTGCCATTTTTGCACTGTTGGAATTTACTGTTTGATTGGAATACATTCTTAAATAAATGTGATTATGTTATACATCATTTTAATGGGCATTTCTCTCTTTTTTTTTGAGACAGAGTCTTGCTCTGTCACCAGGCTGGAGTGCAGTGGTGCGATCTTGGCTCACTGCAACCTGTGCCTCCCGGGTTCAAGCAATTCTCCTGCTTCAGCCTCCTGAGTAGCTAGGACTACAGGCATGCACCACCACGCCCAGAGAATTTTTGTATTTTTAGTAGAGACAGGGTTTCACCATGTTGGCCAGGACAGTCTCCATCTCTTGACCTCGTGATTCACCCACCTCTGCCTCCCAAAGTGCTGGGATTACAGGCGTGAGCCACCACGCCCAGCCTAATGGGCATTTCTTGCTTTATTTTTTTTTTTGCCAATGACATTACTTGCTGTTCATTTTATGTTTATTTTAGACTATGGAAATAACATCAGACAAAAAGCAAATTTGAGCAATTTTCTTATTTGAGTTCAAAATGGGTTGCAAAGTAGCAGATAGAACTCACATCAACAATGCATTTGGCCCAGGAACTGTTAACAAAGGTACAGTGCAGTGGTGGTTCAAGAAGTTGTGCAAAAGAGACAAGAGTCTTGATGAGGAGCCTAGTGGCCAGCCATTGGAAGTTGACAATGACCAACTGAGAGCAATCATCAAAACTGATCCTCTTACCACCACACGAGCTGCAGAAGAACTCATCGTAGAGCATTCAACGGTTGTTTGACATTTGAAGCACATTGGAAAAGTGAAAAAGCTAAATAAGTGGGTACCTCATGAGCTGCATGAAAATTTTTTAAAAATCATTTTGAATTATCGTCTTCTATTATTCTACATAGTAACAATGAACCATTTCTCCATTGGATTGTGACATGAGACAAAAAGTGGATTTTATATGACAACCGGTGACGATCAGCTCAGTGCTTAGACCAACAAGAAACTCCAAAGCACTTCCTAAAGCGAAACTTGCACCAAAAAAGGTAATGGTATTATTTAGTGGTCTGCTGCCTGTTTGCTGAACTACACCTTTGTGAATCCAGGCAAAAACCATTATATTTGAAAGTATGCTCGGCAAATCGATGAGATGCACTGAAAACTACTGGTCAACAGAAAGGGCACAATTCCTCTCCAAGACAATGCCTGACCACACAAACAATGCTTCAAAAGTTGAACAAGCTGTGGTATGAAGTTTTTGCTTCATCTGCCATATCCACCTGACCTCTTGCCAGCCGACTACCATTTCTTCAAGCATCTGGACAACTTTTTGCAGGGAAAATGCTTCCACAACCCACAGGATGCAGAAAATGCTTTCCAAGAGTTCGTCAAATCCCAAAGCACATTTTTGTTTTTATTTTGTTTTGTGACAGTCTTGCCCTGTAGCCCAGGCTGGAGTGCAATGGTATAATCTCAGCTCAGTGCAACCTCCACCTCCCGGGTTCAAGTGATTCTCCTGCTTCAGCCTCCCGAGTACCTGAGATTACAGGCGCGTGCCACCATGCCCAGCTTTTTTTTTTTTTTTTTCCATATCTTTAGTAGACAATGTTTCACCGTGTTGGCCAGGCTGGTCTTGGACTCCTGAACTCGTGATCTGCCTGCGTTGGCCTCCCACAGTAGGATTAGAGGCGTGAGCCACTGCACCCAGCTGAAGGTTGCTCATGTTGCCCAGGCTGGAGTGCAATGGCTCAATCTCCACTCACCACAGCCTCCACCTCCCAGGTTCAAGCAATTCTCCTGCCTTAGCCTCCTGAGTAGCTGGGATTATTGGCATGCATCACCACACCCAGCTAATTTTGTATTTTTAGTAGAGATGAGGTTTCTCCATGTTGGTCAGGCTGGTTTTGAATTCCCGACCTCAGGTGATCCGCCCACCGACCTCAGGTGATCCGCCCACCCCGACCTCCCAAAGTGCTGAGATTACAGGCGTGAGCCACTGCACCGGGCCCTGAAGCACAGATTGTTTTTATGCTACAGAAATATACAAACTTATTTTCTGTTGGCAAAAATGTGTTGATTGTAATGGTTCCTACTTTTATTAATAAATATGTGTTTGAGCCTAGTTATAATGATTTAAAATTCCTGGTCCAAAACCACAATTACTTTTACACCACAGCCCTCCTGTCTCTTATAAAATTGCTGCCATTAATTTCACTTATCTCTAAGCTATAACTGAATGCATTACTGCCATTATTTTGAACAGTTACCTATCAATTAAGAACAAGAAAATAAAAGATTTGACCTTTACTTATTCCTTCTCTAATATGCTTCCTTTCTTTATGTAGATCTAAGTTTCTCACCTGTATCATTTCCCTTTTCTCTGGAGAACTTCTAACATTTCTTGTAAGGCAAGTAACATTTCTTACTGGCAAGAGATTCCCTCAATGTTTATTTGTCTGAAAAGTTTTTTATTTCTCCTCCATTTTGAAGGATAATTTCACTGCACAGGGAATTCTAGGTTGGTGGTGTTTTTCTTTCAACACTTTATGTCACTCCTCTCTCTTCTTGCTTGCATGGTTTGTGAAGAGAAATCCAATATAATTCTTGCTTTCTTCACATATAAGTAAGGTGGGTTTTTTCGCGTCTGGTTTCTTTCAAAATTTTCTATATTTGGTTTCCTCCAGTTTGAATATAATATGCCTGGGTGTTTTTTTTTGGAAAATTCTGTCATTATTACTTCAAATAATTACTTTGTTCTCCCTCTGAAGAGCCCATCAAAGGTATTCTTCATTTTGTTACAGATTTTTATTTCTAGCATTTCCTTTTGATTCTTTCTTACAATTTCAATCCCCTATGCCTGCTTACCCATCTGTTCTTTTTGTTGTTGTTGTTGTTGTTTTTGAGACAGGGTCTTGCTCTGTCACTTAAGCTGGAGTACAGTGGTGTGATCTTGGCTCACTGCAGCCTTGACCTCATGGGCTCAGGCAATTCTCCCACCTCAGCCTCCCAAATAGCTGGGACTATAAATGCATGTCATCACACCCAGCCAATTTTATTTTTCACAGAGACGAGGTCTCACTATGTTGCACTAGGCTAGTCTTGAATCCCTGGGCTCAAGTGATCCTCCTGCCTCACTTCCCAAAGTGCTGGGATTACAGGTGTAAGCCACCACACCCAGCCACCCATCTGTTCTTGTATGTTGTCTACATTTTTTTATTTCAGATCTTACCATGTTACTCATAATTACTTTAAATTATCAATCTGACAATTCCAAAATCTCTGCCATATCTAACTAGGATTTAAGACTGTTGTGTTTACTATTTGCTGTAGTTATAGGTGTTAGAGGATAGTATTTTCTCTAGTGTCCTTGTTTTTGTCTCATACGGTCTTTGGGTTTCCCTAGAAACTCTTTACATAGTTTAAGTGTAAGCCTTGCAATTTTTTCAGCTGTAATGTTCTGTTATTACACAGGAGCCTGTTGATATGAAGGGAGAGGAAGGGCCAGCTGATGTTGGGGATGGGGGAAAGATGAAGTGTTCTATAGTCCTATGATTAGGTTTCAGTCTTTAACTGGGCCTGTGTCCCTGGGCTGTGACAGACACAAGTGCTTTTCAGCTTCCCCTGCCCCCTTAGGTGAAACAGGAAGGATAAAGGGGGCTGGAGTTAGTTAGATATTTCCCTTTCCCTAAGTTGGTTAAGGCTCTGGTGGCGTGCCTTGAGGGCAGGTGGAAAACATAATAATCCTTTTAAATTTATTTACTCAAACTTATTTTATGGTCAGCATACAGTCTATCTTGTTGAATGTTACATGTGACCTTGTAAACAATGTGTATTCTGAAGTTATTAGGTAGGTGCAGGTTTCTAAAAACGTCAATTAGACTGAGTTGGCTGACAGTTTTATTGAAGTGTTTCATATTACTTACTGATTTTCTATCTACTTGTTTTATCAAATGTTGAACGAGGAGTGCTGAAGTCTCCAACTGTAACACTGCTTTATCTTTTTCTCTCTTTAGTTCTCCCTTATGTTTCTGCCTTGATGTCAGTACTGCATCAAATTTTTTTTTAATTTATTTTATTGCATTTTAGGTTTTGGGGTACATGTGAAGAACATGCAAGATTGTTGCATATGTACACACATGGCAGTGTGACTTGCTGCCTTCCTCCCCATCACCTATATCTGGCATTTCTCCCCATGGTATCTCTCCCCAACTCCCCACCCCTTGCTGTCCCTCCCCTATTTCCCCCCAACAGACCCCAGTGTGTAGTGCTCCCCTCCTTGTGTCCATGTGTTCTCATTGTTCAACATCCACCTATGAGTGAGAACATGCGGTGTCTGGTTTTCTGCTCTTGTGTCAGTTTGCTGAGAATGATGGTTTCCAGGTTCATCCATGTCACTACAAAGGAGGCGAACTCATCATTTTTTATGGCTGCATAATATTCCATGGTGTATATGTTGCATCAAATTTTTTAAACTCTTTTTGCTAAAAATAACTTGAACTTTTTATCATTTTGAAATATCCCTCTTTAATTCTGATAATACATCTTACCATGAAGTCTACTTTGCCTGATTTTTAGATACTCCAGTATTCCTAGTGACTTTTCCTTGCAGAGTATACATTTCTCCATTGTTTTACTTTTAAACTGTCTGTATCTTTATATTCAGTATGATTCTTATGAGCTGCATATAGTAGTGCCTTGCATTTTAAGTTAGAAGAGTTGACCAAAAACTAATCCAATTATTTAAGTAATAAAGTCTAAGGTTGTATCTCGCTATTTTGTTTTCTATTTTTCCTGCTTATTCATTGCTCATTTTTTCCCTAACCTGCTCTCTTTTCCCCTGGACAAATTTTAGATTCAATTCTATCTTATCAGTTGTCTTATTAACCACAACTCTTTAAGTAGTTGTTGTAGGAGTTACAATATGTTTCCATTCATCTTTTGTGTTTTTTGTTCCCATAAAGTTTACTTCTACCTGTTATAATCCACATAATAAACTGACATTATTTTTGCTTTAAATAACTACCTCTTAAGAAAATTAAGAAGAAAAATAAGATTTTCTATTTATCTACATATTTACCATTTCTGGTGTTCTTCATTTCTTTGTGCAGATCTGGGTCTCCATATAGTATCTTTCCCTTTGCCTGAAGAGCATCCTTAACATTTTTCATAGTTCAAATCTGCTTATAATGAATTTTTGCAGCTTTTGTTAAAAAATGTCTTTAATTTGCCTGAATTTTTGAAGTATATCATAGAATTCTAGGGTTTTCTTTCAGAAATGGCATGCTTTATTTTTAATAAGTCATCAGTAATTCTTATGATGATTTTCCTACATGTGTTTTAAGGTATTTATCTTGCCTGCTTTAAAGATTATTATTAATTTTCAACAATTTGATTATGATGTGTCTTGGTGTCTGTGTGTGTCCCGTTTAGGGTCTGTGGTGGTGGTTTTTGTTTCTGGGACAGGGTCTCACTCTGTCACCCAGGCTGGCTGTGTTGTTATAGATTTTGTTCTATTGTGTTTTCATTAAAATTACTAAACATACTTATAATGCCTATTTTAAAGTCTGTTTCCTTGAATTTGACCACATATTGCACTTCTGGGTCTGTTTTTATAACTTCTTTATACATCTAGTAATTTTTTTTTTTTTGACACCGAGTCTTGCTGTCTGCTGTAGTGCAGTGGCACAATATTGGCTCACTGCAACCTCCACTTCTCGAATTCAAGCAATTCTGCCTCAGCCTCCCTAGTAGCTGGGACTACGGGCACCGGCCACCATGCCCAGCTAATTTTTTTTTAGTAGAGACGAGGTTTCACCATATTGGCCAGGCTGGTCTCGGACTCCTGACCTTGTGATCCGCCCTCCTTAGCCTCCCAAACTGCTGGAATTACAGGCATGAGCCATCATACCCAGTCAAATATAGTAATTTTTAAATAGATGGTGGGCATTGTAGATACTTGCTTATATGTGGATTTTATTGTCTTCCTTTCAATAAAGTTTTGTTCCAGCAGGCAACTGATTTACTTGTAGATCAATCTTACTGTTTTCAGCCTTGTTTTTAAATTTTGTTAATGCAGGTCCAGAAAACCCTTTACCCTAGGACTACCTTAGCTCAACTCCTAAGGTGTGGCCTTTCTGGAATTTCTAATGAATGCCTGGGCTGTTCAAGAAGGTTTCAAAACTCTGAATAGACAAAATGTGCGTATTTTGCAGGTGTCTGCAAACTTTCATAGTTGCTTAATTTATGGTTTTCAGTAGCTATTCTTTCACTGAAAACTGGCCTCACAGGATCTCAACCTGTCCATATACAGCTTAACATTCAGCCAAAGACTGTTCACTTATTCATTTTATGAAAGAATTTAGAAGAGATGTGCTTCGATGCTTTTCTTCAGTTTGATACCTGACCTTAATGGTGTAGGCCAGAAATTCTTAACTGTTTTATAAAAAGGAGTTATTTTTATTTCCCAAAGCTCACAGAGAACTGATTTTAAATATTCCAAACCAAACAGAAAACAGAGTACCATTATTCTCCATGTTCCATTTCCTCTATAAAATATGGGCAAACAACAGAGAATGAACAAAGGGTATATAGCAATGGTAACAGACATGGAAATGTATCATGTAGACAGGCCTTCAAACATCTACTGGCACATTAGGAAGTATTAGTTTAAAACATGGGTTCATAAAACTACAGAGGAAAAGGAATAGATTCTGCATAGTTCTAGGCCAGCTGGTTATGAAGCTGGGAAAAAAGGTAAGGTTAGATTTCCAATATCATACTGCCCAAGAAATCAATCCAGATACATTCAAATCCAAGTATATAACAAATATTTTTAAAGCCTCTGTCTAGAAGAGAATTTTTTAAACAGGCATAAAAGGCTTAAACTACAAAAGAAAAAGCTACGACTTTAAATTAAAATGGCCACAAATATCACAAACTAAGTTAAAAGACAAAGACCTGAAAGAAATGTTTCCAATACATTTAACCACAAATGATCAGTATCTGAAATATACAAAGAACTCCTACAAATCAGTAAGAAAGATAGCAACCCAAAAGAAAAATGGTCAAAGAATATGATGGGGCCATTTCCACAGAAAAGGAAAGCAGAATGACACATAATATATCAAATGACAATCAACCTTTAGGTTTTAGGTTCTGAAAATTCCTACAAATTTCTTTCACTCAAAATAAAACTTTTTGATACAGCCAAGATAAAATGCCTAAAAGGTTAGTTGCTTGGTATAGGTTTTCCCTACTTGAGTATGATAAAATTAGACTCATTTGAAAGGAAAAAAAACGCCAGGGCTATAATATCACCTGCTAATTTTTGCTTTTTGTCATTAGAAAAATTTCACAAAGCAGGTTAATGTTTAAGATATATTTTCCTCAACTGGTAAAGAGAACTGAATACTGTTCATTCTACTTCTTCCCCCAGAAGAGAGGGAGATTTATGGGAAGGCAATGACTAGCCCAGAGAACTAATCTAGGCAGTCAAGCAACTGACCACTTTATCATTTTCAAGAATCAACTACAGACAATAAGATGGCAACAGGAGAAAAATATAAGAAGCTCTTGGCATGTGGCAAACTGCCTTGGAAGGAAAGGAGAAACAGAAACTTTTGAGCTGATTTTAAAAGTCAATGAAAACATACTTCTATCCGAAGAAAAACGTGTTAGCAAGAATGCAGGTGGCAACAACAGACAGTGGGAACTACTAGTGAGGACACGTAGGGAGGTGGACAAGGATTAAGTAACCACTGGGTGCTATACTCACTATCTGGGTGATGGGGGTCAATCATGTCCCAAACCTTAGCATTGTGCAATATACCCATGTAACAAGCCTGTACATTTACCCCCAAATCTAAAATATAAGTTGCAATTATTTAAAAAAAAAAAACAGGTAAAATAAAGAGTATTAAATAAATTTAGAAATTGGAGTATTAAAGTTACTCTTAAAACCTTACAAAAAAAAATCTATTTTTAAAATATTTTCTAGCCTGGTTATTCTAAATAAATTAGGGGGATATATCTACAATTCACCATACATTTTTACTGAACATTTAAGTGTGTACAAGGCTTTATATAGGTAATATGGATTTCAAAATGAATTAAGTATAACCGCTACTTAATGGGGTTGGTGCACAAAGTTATAAGAGGTTGTAAGTATAACCTCTGCTTAATGGGGTCGGGGATGGGGTTGGTGCACAAAGTTATACTACAAGACAGAGACAGAAACAAAATGCTTAGGGAGCCCCCCAAAAAGGAAAATTAATTGGAATGGATGTGGCAAGAAAGGCTTCATGGAAGTGACATTTACACCAGTCTTTAAAGGATGTGTAGGAATTTAAGAGACGTAGGAAAAGGAGACTGGAAAAGGTAGAGTAGACAAAAAAAAAAGGGGGGGAACAGTTTTAAGCAAAGGTATGGGAGTTAGACAAAGCATAGGATATATTCAGGAAATGCCAAGCATATGAGTGGGGCTGAAATATAAGATTCATGGTAAAGAGAAAGAAAAATGGGAAATAAGTCTAGAAAAGAAGATTGGAGATAGACTAAATCCCTCAACACAACATAAAAAGCTCATTTTTAGCTGTGGGGATTCAAATGATTTTGTGCTATACAGACATACATAATCTAGCTCCTTAATGTCAAGTTTCATTTTAACACCTGTGCTGTCTCGTGGTCATCAATCCACCAACCCACATGAGAGCTAACAGCTAATCAGAATAAATGCTGAGGTTGGTTAAATGCTAAATTTTAAATTAGATCCAGCTCTATAGTCAGTATGATTCTGTTAACAGAATGACAATATAATTTCTTGTCCAAATTAGATTATTGAGAATAAAGGTGATTCCTATTAATAATAATGCTAGTGTAAATTAGAAACATCCCAATAAACTGGGATGAAGTGACCTTATTTATAAAAACTCCCAAATCACAGGGACTCTACATTTCTTCCACATATTCCCTTCAGTGGGAATCTCCTTCTATAAAATCTTTGGAGAATCTAGTATTTGACACTGAGATTAAGGACTATGGCACTTCAAAGAGATAGGCATATATTAAAAATGAATAATAAATCTACTCTTTGTAGAATAACAGAGACTTGAAGGATGAATAACTTCATGTAAATCTATATAAGACTTCTTTATTAGCTAATGACAACCATGAAGACAGAGAAGCTACATACTGATCACTAATCTCACAAGTACAGTTAGACTCAGATGTATTTCCTGAGCTTCTGTGTTTAATTTTTATATTTGAAAACAGAATTAATTTTCAACTATACCTACCATCCCAAAACATATTAATCTTTGTTTCAGCACACTGAAGGAAAAAAATCTGTTTATTGCTAAAATTACAGAATACACTTGATGGTTTGCAAAAGACTTACATGGGTGGTTGCAACACTTGGCCTTTAGCCTCTCACCAAATACCATATCACATGTGTTCTGAATCACCAGTAAACCTGATGCCCTCGTGTGAGATTATTTCAATTCCAACTTTAAATGCTTGCTATTAGAAAACTCTTATAGGGAAAAAAATGCAATCTCACTAACTAGAAATTAATTAAGAGACAAAAAAACCTGTGGTCTTAATGCATGAATAAAACCAAAAACTTCAAATGTCAGGACTCTAGGAAAGTAATTTAACCTCTATTAATTTTCATCAAAGTCTAAGACCTGATTAAAGGTGGTTTTCACCCTGTAAAAAGTTGTTAACCTTTCACATTAAAAAAAAAAAAAAATCACCTTATGTCAGCAGTTGACACAAGGTATAATAGGACAAATGGCAAATATTTTAGGTTCTGTGGGTCACAGCCAATCTTTGGTGCAACTACCTCTTGCTGAAGCATGATGACAACTATATATAATATGTAATCAATGTGAGAGGCTGTGATCCAATAAAATTTTACTTAGAAGAATAGCTGGATGGACTGGATTTGGCTCACAGACTGTAGTTGGTCAACCCTTATTTCAGAATATAAACTCCTTTGCATTCCCAGTGCACTGGACAGTACCTGATACATAATAGATGCTCTGTAAATGTTTATTGATGAATCATATTATTTAATAAGCAAAAAACTTAAGCAAAATGTCTCTACTACCATACAAACACTATGTTCATTGGGTATTACTTGAGACAACCTCCTAAGTTAGAATTTAAAGGTTATTTCTCACACAAAATCCTTAAATTTTTTAATTAGAAAATTTACTTTAATTGTATTGTGGATATAATTAATTGTATTATGAATCATGGAACACTATCCTGTCTGCATTGAACTCTGTTCACCCAAGACATTAATTTTCTGGCTCCTTGGGGCTGTTCAAATAAATAAGTACTCCAACAATCTAGTATAAGGACTAGAGCTGAATGGTCACGTTGAGTTAAGGCCACAGTTAAATAATACCCTGACAGGCAAGTGAGAGCTAAAGGCAAATTGGAAGAATTGTGTGGAAACTGGTATGCAGAGAAAACAATGGAAGAGAGCAAGACTTGTTTATACCATACAATGAAGATCTGTGAGATTCCCCTATATTGTAATAGTAAATCCCCTTTTTTTAGAGCTTTTTATCTTTATTTTTTGAGAGAGGGTCTAGCTCTGTTCATTGCAACCTCTGCCTCCTGGACTCAGATAATTCACCTCAGCCTCCAGAGTAGCTGGGACCACAGGCACATGCCACCACACCCAGCTAATTTTTGTATTTTTTTGAGAGATGGGGTTTCACCATGTTGCTCAAGCTGTTCTCAAACTCCTGGGCTCAAGTGATCCAGCCACCTCGGCCTCCCAAAGTGCTGGGATTACAGGCATGAGCCACCGTGCCTGACCATTTTCTTTTCTTTCTGAGACAGGGTCTCACTCTATCACCCAGGCTGGAGTGCTGTGGCGCAATCAAGGCTCACAGTAGTCTCAACCTCCCAGGATTAAGTGATCCTGTCACCTCAGCCTCCCGAGTAGCTGGGACTATAGGAGCATGCCACCACACTGAGCTACTTTTTTTTTTAATATATAATTGTCAGTAAAGATGAGGTCTTGCTATGTTGCCCAGGCTGGTCTCCAACTCTGGCCTCAAGCAATCTTCCTGCCCCAGCCTCCCAAAAGTGCTGAGATTACAGGCAAGAGCCACCATACCTGGCCAATTAAGCTGTTTTTGAAAGAGCTTGTGACCTTTGCAAACAAATAATTCCTGACTAGAAAATGAAATATGAAACACTTTGGAGAAAATTTAATGCTTGAGCTTAATCTTTAAAAATGAGCAGGCAAGCTTTCGCATCAAGGTAGAGTAATAGGGAATAAATTTACCCACTGCCTGAAATAACTAATAAACAGAAAAGCAGGTAAATCAATGGTCTTTACTCATTGGACATTGGCCAGCATAGGACAGTAATCCCTCAGAGAAGGGAAACAAATATTCTAAGTCCTTCTTCAATAGCTCCCTGCTTAGAGAGAGTTTCCATGGAGCAGAGGGATAAGAAACGCAGGTGGAAGCTGGCAATCTCCCTGAGTTGAGGAAATCAAGTTGAAGGCCAAGCTTGCTAGAATTTGCCTGGTAGAGTGCCAGGAGAAGAGAACTGCAAAGAGACAGACAGGAGTAGATCTGCAGAGAGTTACCTCAAGTTTTTACTGAAAGTATCAGCACATGCTTTGTGAAAAATGTACTTGAAGCAGAAAAATAAGTAACTAAAATAGGCAGAGGGAACAATCCCAAGGGCTCACACAGTAGCAGGAATAATTTACGTTTCATCTAGGAAGTTTAAACCTGCATACTTCACAAGGCATCGAGTAGAATAATCATAAGATTACCGACTCAATAGTGGGGCAAAATTAGCCCTAGTTAAGTTTGCTCTGTTCCTGCCCAACTAAGCATCAAAAGACTTGAAAGGATTACACTATTTCCAAATAACTTAACAGTGTCCCAGAATAAAGCTCAAGAATATTTCTAAAAATACAACAATATCCAGAACTCCAGGTAAAATCTACCATGTCTGGTATTCAGTGAAAAAAGCTAGGCATGTGATAAGCAGAACAATATGACCCATAATGAGGAAAAAAATGTAGAAATAGAAATAAGCCAGGAAATGATACAGATGATGGAATTAGCAGATATTAAAAGTTATTGTAACTGCAACCTAAACATTCAAGAAGTAGAAGAATGTTTAAACATATTAAGTAGAGATGCAGATAGTAAAAAAAAAAAATCAAAATTTTCATCTCGTGAAGGATTAAAAAAACATGAAGATGAAAAATACAAGTAGAATTAAGAACATATCTGAAATGCCAGAATTAAAGATTAATAAACTTGAAGACAAAGCCATAGAAACCATCCAAAATGAAGCACAGAAAGAAGCCTGAAAATACGTGAACAAGGCCGGGTGTGGGCGCGGTGGCTCACACCTGTGATCCCAGCACTTTGGGTGGCTGAGGCAGGAAAAATGGTTGAGGTCAGGAGTTACAGTCCAGCCTGGGCAACATTGAGAGACCCCATCTATACTAAAAATAAAAAAAATTAGCCAGACATGGTGGTATGCACTTGTTCCACCTACTCAGGAGGCTGAGGTGGAAGGATTGCTTGAGCCCAGGAATTCAAGGCTACAGTGAGCCATGATAATGCCACTGCACTCCCTCCTGGGTGACAGAGCAAGACCCTGTCTAAAGAAAAAAAAAACCAACAAACAAAACATTAGTATCCTATTTGACAACTTTAAGCAGACTTACATACATATAATTTAAGTTCCTACAGTGGACAGTAAGTGTCATATACAACTACAAAAAAAAAAAAAGAAAAGAAAAGGTAGGAAAGTATGGGCTTAAAATGGTACATTATGGAGAGGAAGAAAGAAATGAGAAAAGCTGTACATTTGGATCATTAAAAAAATTGTGAAAAGACAGAATTGTTTTACATTCTTGTAAATCACTCTAACGTATGGGTTTCAGAAGAGAAAGCTGGGTTCTCATATCTGCTTTTGTCCAATCTGTTGCTTAAGCTGTTTTGGCTGGGAAAGACAACCAACCAGTCTGTGTTATGCAGAAAGTGGAATGAGATATTACCTATAAACTATCCTAGTCAGCTCAAAGAGAAAGAACCAGAGAAGCTATTGGTTTATTACATTTATGCCACACGGGTGATAGGATAGAAAGGAGACAGAATCATAATGTATTTCCATATAAAACATTATAGGTTGACAGTTCCACATCAAGTGTAAGGGGATGCCCTGGCTCTAAGCTGGGTGTTTAGTTAACTTGTAAAGGTAAGAAGCCAAATTGCCCAAGGTCACAGAAAAAAAGGGGAAACAGGACCAAGTAATGGAATTACAAGGGAGGAAAAGCAAGAGCAGAGTTGAGTCTAGTTCAGAATATTTCACATTATATTTATTATATAGTCCAACATATTTCAAGTTGAGTCAGAACATTTTAACTAGTTTTGTCACTCATATTTATATAAATCTGTCACTTTCCCAACTTGTTCTACGCTTAAATTCCCTAACAAAAGGCATTCTATAACATTCATAATCCTCTCCGGTCTGATACACACAGAACCTGTGTTCACATCAGTAACTCAGAAAATGACTGACACAGAACTTTTAGGTACACTTTTGACAGGCTGGCTTACACATGAAAAGTATTGCCTGAAGAGCAATGATCCCTGGGCAGATACCAACAACAACCAGGAAATCAGAAATTAAAATCTTAGGGCACAAAACAGCTCTATGTTGCCTTCTATTGATACTCTGACCATATTTAAAGCACATTTTGGGGCAAATACTGAAGGGAAGTTTTATAAAGCTCCCTCACAGCTTTAAAAAGCCTGATCAAAATAATCTCCATTAATACTTCTAAAAAGAAGTGCCTAATGATAACTCAGAAATCAAATCACAATCTGGTAAGAATGGAGAACATAAAACTGTAAGAAAACAGAAAACATTTGAGATTTTAGGTTAGGCAAAGATTTCTTAGGTCACCAAAAAGTATGACTCATGAAAGAAAAAAAAAAGACAAATTCAACTTTATCACAGTTTCAAATACTCTTCAAAAGATACCACTAGAAAAATGAGAAGGCAAACCATAGATCGGGAGAAAATATCTGCAAAATATGTATCTGATAAAACACTTGAGTCCAGAATACATAAAGAACCCCTTCAACTCAAC
Organism: Cebus imitator; assembly: GCF_001604975.1. Taxonomy (NCBI): domain Eukaryota; kingdom Metazoa; phylum Chordata; class Mammalia; order Primates; family Cebidae; genus Cebus; species Cebus imitator. The sequence goes on along the minus strand of NW_016107728.1, from coordinate 1,796,746 downwards.
AGGAAGAAAAACAACTCAATTTTATAAAACAAGATTTGGATACTTCACCAAAGAAGATATGTGAATGGCAAATAAGCACAAAAAAAGATGTTCAGATTCTTAGACCTTAGGGAAATGAAAATTAAAACCACAATGAGATATCATTACACTCCCTCTAGAAAAGACAGAATTTTAAAAGACTAAATATAAACAAATGTTGAAGAGGGTGGGAGAAACTGGACCTCCCATAAGTTGTTGGAACCAATGCAAAATGGTACAGCTACACTAGGAAAAATGGCCATTTCTTATTAAACTTACCATTTAACCCAACAATCCCACTCCTAAATATTTATAAGAGAAATGAAAGTATATAATCACACAGACTTGTACATGAATGCTTTATTCATAACAGTACAAATCAGAAACAATCCAAATGTCCAGCACCTAGTGAATGGTATCCATATAATGGAATACTACTCTGCAATTTAAAAAAACATTAATTCATACGGCAATGTGAATGAAGACACATAACTACATAACAGATGGTTCCATTTATGTGAAATTCTAGAAATGGCAAAACTATAGTGATTACAGTGATATAGCAGATAAGTGGTTGTGAGGAACCAGTAATAGCGAGGGAGGTTTTACTAAAAGGGGTACAAGGGCACTTTTTAGGGTGATAAGACATCTTTTATATACCATGATTGTGGTGATGATGGTTACATGACAGTATATGTTTGTCATAACTCATCTAACTGGTCAATTTTATTATATGTAAATTATATCTCAAGAAAAGTGATTAAAGAAAAAAAACACGGAATGAACATATTTGCCCCTCATTATTACCTGTCACCCACCAGAATTTATCAACACCTGACAACAGCAATAGGTAGGAAAGTAAAAATGTGGAAATCACTGGAAAGAAAGAACAAGAAATTGATAAGAATTATACAGTAAAAAAAAGTCATTCTCTCTCTACATATATATATATAAATTTTAACCATTCAATAAGAACAATCTGATTCTAGAAGAGACCTTGATTAATCCAAAGTATCACCTGCTTTATCAAAACAATATTTCTTACAGTAGATTCTAAGGTTTACCAAAATCACAGGCACCAATGTATTTCCGGACACCACCCCAGATCTACTCCATCACACTCTCTTAGGTAAAAATAAGACCTCATTTTAAACTGTTTCCAAATAAATTCTTTGGCAAATTTAGCCTGACAGACGACTTTACTACAAGCTCTAATGTACATGTGTGTGCTCACACATATATATCAACTGGGTTTGCAAGTATGCCAGGTTGATAGTATTCAATAGCACGTATGCTTTTCTTACAGGAAAATAAAGGTATCTCCATTTCCTGGAGACAGAGGGGGCTCAAATGAGATTGTCTCGAACATACTCAAGGTTGTATCTCGAACATAAGAAATGCTCAAGGCTGTACTGCTCCCCAGTCATCCTGGACTTGGGTAGGAAGATCATTCTAAGCAGGTAAGAGAGTTTTTGACTTACTAGGCCTGAAGTCTCACAATGCCATACTGCCTCTGTTTTACCACTATATACTGCTTAGTAACAGGTGACAACCATTTTAGTTATTAATTTTAGTTAATATTTATACTATCACAAGAAAATTTCCTTTAAATATGTGATATTTTAAAGTTATGTGCTATGTTTCCTCCCTTAGTTTATAAATTCAGTTGGTTTCTTAGACAATTTTCTATGGGTTTACATTCAATTTAATTTCAAACTTTATTATTATTATTGTTAATAAAAAGGGTTTCACTATGTTGCCCAGGCTGGTCTCAAACACTTGGCCTGAAGCAATCCTCCCGCCTCAGCTTCCTAAGTGCTGGGATTACAGGCCTAAGCTACTGTGCTGGACCTAATTTCAAACATTTTTAAAAAATCAAGTACTACCATGTCAAAAGAAAATAACTTATCAGTAAAACAAAATGTTAGGAACTACAGAGAACAAAGGTGAGTAAACAGGCCAAGGTCATTACCTTCATGAATTTTGCCTTTTTAAAAAATGTGGTAAAATATACGTAAAATTTACCATTTTAACCCTTTTTGGTTATACAATTCAGTGGAATTAAGTACATTTATATTATTGTGTAACCATCACCACTAACCCTCTCCAGAACTTTTCCATCATCCCAAAAAACTCTGTACCCATTAAATAATAATAAATCCCCTTTCCTCCTCCATCCCACCCCTGGTAACCACTATTCTATTGTTTTCTCTCTATAAATTTGACTATTTTAGGTATCACATATAAGTGAATCATGTATTTGTCCTTCCTTCATGAATTTTTTCTAACTTTTAATGCATGTGTAGGTAACAAGCACTAAGGACACAAAGACTGGCAGCATACTGAATCTGCTCTTGTGAAACACACACTCTAAGAGGCAAGTCAGACATGTTAAAAACAAACAAAAAGGCTTGCAAGTTAATGTGTTAACTGTTCTAACAGAGGTACAAAGTACAATGGTGGCACAAAAAACTGATATGACTGAGGAAAGTCAGGAGAGGCTTGACAGTGTAGATGATATCTCAGGACAGTCTTCAAGTGTGAAGAATTCATCAATAGAAAAGGTCACTCCATCCAGAGGAATGGCATTCATTCATTTCATAAGGGATGACACCATGTCACACACCTGGTACCCGCTTTTATTAAGCTAACAGCATATGCAAAGTCAGAGGTACATGCATTTGAGCAAGCAGTTCAGACTGAAGAGCTAAGTGCTTGGGGAAGAAGCAGAAGGTTAGGCTGAAAAGGTAGGCAATCTTTTCAAGATCAAGCTTGATCATGAAAAGACTTTATGTTGTCTAGAATTTTATTTTAGATTATAGGCCAGGGCTATAATCTAAAATATATAAGGGCTGAATTTGAAAACAGGTAAAGAGAGAGGCAAACTGGGAAGTTATTACGATGGTCCAAGCAAAAATAATGACACCTCAATTAAAGCAGTAACCATGGAAACGGACACAGAATAGATGTGAATGTCCACAATCTACATATAAGTGATTGTCATCTGTTTATGATTAAATACAAAGAAATAATATCTCTTCTTCAATAAATATCTACCGAAGTCCCATAAGGTATTAAAAAATTATTAAGGAAAACGTATTGGGATAAAAAAACACAATGCATTTTAACTTTTCTTTTATATACGTGTGGGTGTGTGGAATCAGAGCTCCAATTACAGTTATGTGCCACATAACAATGTTTCAGTCAAGATGGGCTGCACACACAATGGTGGTCCCTTAAGATTATAATAGAACATAATATTGAAACCTCATATACCACGCTTGATATTGACACTGCAGATCAAGTAGGGGAAATGATTGATAGTAATAATGCTGGGACAGTTAGTTTTCTAATGTAATATACAAATATATTTTTATTTGTACATATTTTTTCTACGTTTGTGTAGTATACTTAATGATGTTCACACAATGACAAAATTGCCTACCAATGCATTTCTCAGAACACATCCCTGTCGTTAAGCAACATACAACTGTACCTTTAAGTAATTTTAGAAAGTGTCTTTTTCCTCTTACCAAAGGAAAAACAATTCCTCGTTCCTGTTCTACAACTGCAAAAGGAGTGCCAGAAAGAGTTACAGTAAACAGAAGCTTGATCTGTTCTCAAGTGTGTACTGGGGATGTTGAGTGGGAATTTAACATACTAAACAAGAAACTGTCCATAATCCAGTTTACTTCTATTTTTAAGAAGAATCTGTATACAAATAAGGAGGCTTTCTGCTAAAAAAAAAAAAAAAAAAAAAAGCAAATGCTTCATGGATTTGGCTCCTTGTCTTTTCTTATGGCTATTCTCCAATATCAACTTGGAGATATCCTCATCTCAAAATCTGCCAGCAACTGAAACATGGGTCAAACAAAATACTTTCGTCTCTGTAAGAGTATAGTATATCATGACAATGAATCCTATTTAGGTAAGGCAGAGATCACATAAAAAATGCTTATAATAATCAGTTCCATCAAAACAATCTTTTCTCAGATACCAATGCTCATTCAACAATATTAAACTTCAGATTTCAAATATAAGGTTTTCTACGATTAAACTTTTGGAATTAAGAATCTTTGGTAAATGTGACACACCTCAACTGACGTAAATTTAAAACAGAAGCATATCTCGCTTTCCTTTTCAGGTAATATTTCTTTTCACTTGACTACCATATAATTTAAAAAAGAAATGAGATAACTCTCATTCATCACTTTTAGTTCAAAAACTCTGATATTTTCAAGTTTTAAGTTTATTTACACTAATTCAGATTATTACCTTTTAGCAGTCCTAAATATTTTCATGCATTAAAAATCTTTCTTTAAAAGGCATCCCTCAGGATGTACTTTAAGATATTGCTGTTAAAATAAATAAATAAATAAATAAAAGGCATCCCATTTATAATTCCAAACCACTCTATTAACAAACATAAAGGCAAATTAACACACTACAGAAACAAAACGTTATTGTTAATTCTTAATTGTATTGCACATCAGTCTATTTAATTCTACATAGTTATAGGAGAGAAAAATGAAAACATCTAGGTCTAGCTACTTGATAACAGGTAATATTCTTTATTCCAAATTAAATATATAACAGCATAATTTAGAAGACAACATTCAAGTGATCTAACAGAAAAATAAAAAAAATTTTGATACAGAACACTAAAAACATAGCTTAGTTCATAAGTCATTACAGTTATTACATTACATTTTATCTTCACCAACAGCTACAATCACGGTCTGTAAATCTAAGCAGATTGTTTTCTAGTTGGGGAAAAAAAAATTATAAACTTACATTTTACTAACAATATGAAAGATTTCAAATATGCCAAGAAGCATATGTCTCTAAAATATAGCTTCATCTTTTGAAATAATTGATGCTTCAGAAACAACAATAATAACCATTATTATCAAGGTAATCTCTCTGAAAAATCTCATTAAAGAAAAATACAAGTGTGAAAAAAACAAAAATG
>NW_016107728.1:1781218-1791407 GCF_001604975.1 Cebus imitator | reverse complement strand
AAACAGAAGAAAAGAGAACAGGCCAAAAGAAATACACGAAGAGATAATGGCTGAGAATTTTCCAAATTAAGTAAAAGATGCCATACCACAGAACCAAAAAGCTGAGAAGACCAGGAAAACCAACAAAAGAAAATAGACACATCATATTCAAAATAAACATACATCATATCTAAAGATAGAAAAAATCTTACAGCCAAAAGAAAAATTAAAGAAAGGACACTATATGCAGAGACTCAAAGACAAATGACAAAAATATGTAATAGATGCAAAAAATCTAAACAAAATATGAGCAAACCAAATCCATCAGCACATCTAAAACTTAATTCACCACAATCAAGACTTTATTCCTGGGAATAAAGTTGGTTCAACATACACAAATCAATCATTGTGATTCACCATATAAACAGAAATTTTAAAAAAAACACATGATCATCTCAATAGACACAGAAAAAACTTTTAATAAAATCCAACATCCCTTCATGATAAAACCCCTCAACAAACCAGGTATCAAAGGAACACATCTCAGAATACTAAGAGTCATTTATGACACACCCACAGCCAACATCACACTGGATGGGCAAAGCCTAGAAACATTCTCCTTGAGAACTGGAAGAAGACAATGATACCCTTTTTCGCCACTCTCATTCAATATAGTGATGGAAGTCCGAGCCAGAGTAATCAGGCAAGAAATATAAATAAAAAGGTATCCAAATAGGAAAAGAAGTCAAACTATCTTTCTTTGCTAATGATATGATTCTATACCAGAAAACTCTAAAGACTCTACCAAAAGGCTTCTCGAACTGATAAACAACTTCAGTGAAGGTTCAGGATACAAAATCAATGTACAAAAATCAGTAGCATTTCCTTTTTTTTTTTTTTTTATTGTACTTTAGGTTCTGGGGTATATGTGCAGATCATGCAGGATTGTTGCATAGGTACATATTTGGTAATGTGGTTTGCTGCTTCCATCCCCCGTCACCTATATCTGGCATTTCTCCCCAGCCTCCCTATCCCCTGCTGCCCCTCCCCTAGTACCTCCCAACAGACCCCAGTATGTGATGCTACCCTCCCTGTGTCCATGTGTTGTCACTGTTCAACACCCGCCTATGAGTGAGAACATGCGGTGTCTGATTTTCTGTTCTTGCATCAGTGTGCTGAGAATGATGGTTTCCAGATTCATCCATGTCTCTACAAAGGACAGGAACTCATCGTTTTTTATGGCTGCATAGTATTCCATGGTATATATGTGCCACATTTTCCTTGTCCAGTCTATCATCGATGAGCATTTGGGTTGATTCCAGGTGTTTGCTATTGTAAACAGTGCCACAATGAACATAGGTATGCATGTGTCTTTATAATAGGACGATTTAAAATCCTTTGGATATATATCCAGTAATGGCATTGCTGGGTCAAATGGAATTTCTATTTCTAGGTCCTTGAGGAATCGCCACACTGTCTTCCACAATGGTTGAACTAATTTACACTCCCACCAACAGTGTAAAAGTGCTCCTTTTTCTCCATATCCTCTCCAGTATCTGTCGTCTCCAGATGTTTTAATGATTGCCATTCTAACTGGTGTGAGATGGTATCTCAATGTTGTTTTGATTTGCGTTTCTCTAACGACCAGTGATGATGTGCATTTTTCATGTTTCTTGATCTCATAAATGTCTTCTTTTGAACAGGGTCTGTTCATGTCCTTCGCCCACTTTTGAATGGGTTTGTTTGTTTGTTTTCTTGTAAATCTGTTTTAGTTCTTTGTAGATTCTGGATGAAGGCCTTTAACAAAATTCAACAGCCCTTTATGCTAAAAACTCTCAATAAACTAGGTATTGATGGAACATATCTCAAAATAATAAAAGCTATTTACGACAAACCCACAGCCAATGTCATACTGAATGGGCAAAAACTAGAAGCATAGTATTGGAAGTTCTAGCCAGAGCAATCATGCAACAAAATGAAATAAAGGTTATTCAACCGGAAAAGGAGGAAGCCCAATTGTCTCTATTGGCAGACGACTTGATTGCATATTTAGAAGACCCCATCATCTCAGTAGAAAATCTCCTTAAACTGATAAGCAACTTCGGGAAAGTCTCAGCATACAAAATCAATGTGCAGAAATCACAAGCATTCCCATACACCCATAACAGACTAAAAGAGAGCCAAATCAAGAGTGATCTCCCATTCACAATTGCTACAAAGAGAATAAAATACCTAGGAATACAACTCACAAAGGATGTAGAGGACCTCTTTAAGGAGAACTACAAACCACTGCTCAAGTAAATAAGAGAGGACACAAACAGATGGAGAAACATTCCATGTTCATGGTTAGGAAGAATTAATGTCGTGAAAATGGCCATACTGCCCAAAGTAATTTACAGGTTCAATGCTATCCCCATCAAGCTACCAATGACCTTCTTCGCAGAACTGGAAAAAACCACCTTAAACTTCATATGGAACCAAAAGAGAGCCCGCATAGAGAAGCCAATTCTAAGCAAAAAGAACAAAGCTGGAGGCATCCCGCTACCTGACTATACCACAAGTCTACAGTAATCAAAACAGTATGGTGCTGGTACCAAAACAGAGAGACCAATGGAATAGAACAGAGGCCTTGGAGGCAACACCATACATCTACAACCATCTGATCTTTGACAAATCTCACAAAAACAAGCAATGAGGAAAGAATTCCATGTTTAATAAATGGTGTTGGGATAACTGGCTAGCCATGTACAGAAAACAGAAATTGGACCCCTTCCTGACACCTTACACTAAAATTAACTCCAGATGGATTAAAGACTTAAACATAAGACCTAATGCCATAAAAACTCTAGAAGAAAACCTAGGCAAAACCATTCAGGACATAGGCACAGGCAAGGACTTCATGACTAAAACACCAAAAGCAATGGCAACAAAAGCCAAAATAGACAAATGGGATCTAATTAAACTCCAGAGCTTCTGTACAGCAAAAGAAACAATCATTAGAGTGAACTGGCAACCAACAGAATGTGAAAATATTTTTTGCAATCTACACTATCAGTAGAATTTCTACACAACAATAATTTTAGGCTAAGAGCCAAATCAAGAACACAATCCCATTTACAAGAGCCACAAAAACAATAAAATACCTAGGAATACATCTAATGAAGGTGGTGAAAGATCTCTACAAAGAGAACTACAAAACACTGCTGAAAGAATCTGAGATGACACACACAAATGAAAACATATTTCATGCTCATGGATTGGAAGAATCAGTATCATTAAAATGACCATACTGCCCAAAGTAATTTGCAGATTCAGCATTATTCCTATCAAACTACAAATAGCATTTTTCACAGAATCAGAAAAAACTATTCTAAAATTCATATGGAACCAAAAATGAGCCCAAACAGCCAAGGCAATCCTAACCAAAAAGAAAAAAACGGGAGGCATCACAGTACTCAACTTCAAACTACACTACAAGGCTACAGTAACCAAAACAGCATGGTACTACTACAAAAAGAGATACATAGACCAAAAGAATAGAATAGAGAACCCAGAAAAAAAGTCACACACCTACAACCATCTGATCTTTGACAAAGTTGACAAAAATAAGCAATGAGAAAAAACTACCTATTCAATATATGATTCTGTGATAACTGGGTAGCCATATGCAGAAGAATGAAACTGGTCTCTTTCCTCTCATCATATACAAAAATTAACTCAAGATGGATCAAAGATATAATTATAAGATCTAAAACTACAAAATTCCTAGAAGAAAACCCAGGAAATACTTTTCTCAACATCAGTCCTGGCAAAGAATTTATGGCTAAGTCCTCAAAAACAATTGCAACAAAACCAAAAACTGACAAGTAGGACCTAAGAGCTTCCATACAGCAAAAGAAACCACTTAAGAGTAAACAGATAATCTACACAATGAGAGAAAAAATTCATAAACCATGTGTCTAGCAAAGGCCTAATATCCAGAATTTATAAGGAACTTAAATCAACGAGTAAAAAACAACTCCATTAAAATGTAGGCAAAAGACATAAACAGACACTTCTCAAAAGAAGATATATACAAGTGGCCAAAAAACATTTTGAAAAAATGCTCATCACTAATCATCAGAGTAATGCAAATCAAAACCCAAAAGTGAGATACTATCTCACACCAGTCAGAATAGCTTTTGTAATAGATCTGAGTGGAGCTGTGGAGAAAGGAAACACTTTTACACTATCAGTGGGAATGTAATTTAGTTCAGCCACTGTGGAAAGCAGCTTGGAGATTTCTCAAATAACTCAAAATGGAGCTACCATTTGACTCAGCAATCCCATTACTGGTTATATACCCAAAGAAAAATACATCATTCTGCCAAAAAGACACATGCACTCATGTGTTCATCACAGCACTATTCACAACAGCAAAGACATGGAACCAATTCAGGTGTCCATAAACAGTAAATGAGATAAAGAAAATGTATATATACACCATGGAATACTACACAGCTGTAGAAAGAACAAAATCATGTTCTTTGCAACAACATGGATGCAGATGGGGGCCATTATCCTAAGCAAACTAACGCAGAAACAGAAAACCAAATACATATATTCTCACTTATAAGTGGCAGCCAAACACTGAGTAATATGAACATAAAGATGAGAACAAATAGACACTGAAGAATACAAGAGGAGAGAGGGAGGCAAGGATGGAATAACTACCTATTGGGTACTATGCTTACTTCCTGGGTGACGGATTCAATCGTACTTCAAACCTCAGCATTATGCAATATACCTTTGTAATAAAGCTGCACATGTACTCCTAGAATCTAAAATAAAAGTGGAAAAAGAGAAAATAATATTTAATTCAAATATATATATATATATATGTATGTAAAAGCCATACAACAAACAGTAGAGTGACATCTTTTAAGTACTGAAAGAAAAAAAACGGCAATCCACAATTCTATATTTAGCAAGAATATTTTGGTAAATTAGTCTTTTTAAGAGAAACAAAGATAATTTATTACTAGCAGACTTGTCCTATAAGAAATGTTAAAGAAAGTTATTTAGGTAGACAGAATATGATACCAGACAGAAAATTTGGATCTACACAAAGACATGACAACAGTAGAAATGGTATAAATCAAAGTAAATACAAAGCTTCATATTTTTCTTATTTGCAATTGCTCTAAAAGATAACTGTCTCTAAAGCAAAAATGCAGTCATGTACGGCATAATGATATTTAGTCAACAAGGGGCCCCATAAATGATGGTGGTCCCATAAGATTATAATGAAGCTGAAAAATTCCTATTGCCTAGGGACATCCTAGTTGTACTAACATTGTAGTACAATGTGTTACTCATATGTTTGTGGTGAAGCTGGTGTAAACAAACCTATGCTGCCAGTTGTATAAAAGTATAGCATATACAATTGTGTAAAGTACATAATACTTGATCATGGTAACAGTTACTGGCTTATATAATATATAAGCTATACTTCATCATTACTTTACAATGTACTCCTACTTACATAAAGAAGAAAGTTAACTGTAAAACAGCCTTGGTAAGTCCTTCAGGAGATATTACAGAAGAAGGAATTGTTATCATAGGAGATGGCAGTTCCATGTGTGTTATTGTCCCAGAAGACCTTCCAGACAAGATGTGGAGGTGGAAGACAGTGATCTTTATAGCTTGACTCTCTGTGGGCCTAGGGCTGTATTTGTGTCTTAGTTTTTAACAAAAATATTTTAAAAGTAAAAATTAAAAAATTTTAAATAGAAAGAAGCTTACAGAATGAGGATATAAAGAAAATACTTTTGTATAGCTAGCTGTACAAATGTATTTGTTTTAAACTGAGTTATTATAAGAGAGTCAAAAAGTCAAAAAACTAAAAAGTTTATAAAGTAAAAGTTACACTATGCTAAGGTTAATTTATTATTAAAGAAATTTTTTAAAGGAAATTTATTATAACCTAAATCAACAGTGTTTATAAAATTTATAGCAGTGTACTATAAAGTCCTAGAGTAGCAATGTATTGTGTGTTGATAGCATATATAAAAGTAAAATGTATGACAACAAAAACACAAAGATGAAGAGGAGAAATGGGAGTATACAACTGTAAGGTTCTAATACTACATATAAAGCTATGTATTATTATATGAAGAAAACTGTGATTAATTACAAATATATGGCAAACCCTAAGGCAACCACTAAACTAATTTCAGAAAGAGGTATAAATAAATGAGCAAACAGTGGAAATTGAATAATTTTTTAAAAATCCAAGTAATCCAAAAGAAAAAAAGGACAGACTAACATAAATCAGCTAGCATGGTGGTAGATTTTAATCCAAGCATATTACCAATGTCAATAAATATAAACAATCTAAACACACTAATTAAAAGAGACATGTCAGAATGGATAAAAGGCAGAGATTATTAGACTGGATAAACAAGTAAGCCCATCTATATGCTGTCTGTAAGAAACCCATATCACGTGTAAATATACAGATACGTTGAAAGTGAAAGTAAAACAAAAACAGAAAAAGATACATTAGGAGACAATTCTCCATGTGTCTCTCTTGAAGTAGCTGCCTTTGAACCTGCTTCTCAGTATCTGGCCTGCAACTATCTCCCTAGTTACTCCTTATTAATAAGTGATAAAATGGAGAGACGGAAACCTCAGATCTATTACTAGCATCTATGAACTCCATGGCAAACTTCAGTTTTTTTACATGAAATACCATGTAAATACTAATCAAAAGAAAGCTAAAGTGGCTATATTAACACAAAGCAAAGAAGATTTCAGAACAAGAAATACCACCAGAGATAAAGAGGCATTCCTCCAGAAAGGCATACCAATCTTAAATATGTATGGATCTAACAAACTTTCAAAATACGTGAAGCAAAAACTGATAGAACTGGAAAGATAAATAGACAATCCATTAAGTTGGAGACTTCAACACATCTCTCAGTATTTTATAGAATGAGTAGGCTATAAACATATGGAAAAACTCAATTTCTCACTAGTGATGAAAAATATACAAACCCATAATGAGATGTTTTAAATTAATTCCTAATTTAAAACTTAAGTCTGACAATCCTGAATATTGGTGAAAATGTGGAACATCAGAAACTCATACACTCCAGTGAGAGTATAGCTTGGTATGATCACTTTGGAAAACAATTTGGCATTACTTAGTAAGTAGAGACGTACTCATATTTATAATTTAAAATTCATATGACGAATAAATATTAAATATAGATTCACTCAGCAAATATTAAAAACAAAATAAATAAATCAATAAAGCCACAAAATATCAGCACAACACCCCATTAGGTCTAACTAAACACCGAGACTCACATAACCCTAACAGGTTGGTTATACTTAATACATCAGGCAGGAGTCCTCACAGCAATTCAGGGGACAGTCTTTTTGGCCTTCTCAGGTGGCAGATCAAGTGTAAGAGAATGAGAGTATAAAGTCCTTGCAGTAGCTACTCTACCTTACAGGTACCAAATAGCAACCAATATCTTCAATCTCATTGGCATAGCTTCCTGAGCTTCAGCAACAGACTTGTTTAGTTACAAGAGTTATCACACTCGGGTAAGTCCAAAGCTGTTAACGGTATAGCTACCAATATTTGCAATTCATTCATTCACAATCCTCCCCCAGTCTGTATGCAATTTAGTAATCATGAGTCATTTTTACCATAAGCAATGGTGCTTGTTTATACAACTGACATTTTACCTTATCAAGCTTCCAAGTGAACAAAGCTAGGAAGTTAACCCAAGACCAAAGTTGTCCAAAGAGAAGAATGGTTAATGTTACAACAAATAAAGAGATTCAATTTACAATGGCACTAAGATAAACAACAATTATTTCAGTGAATCCAAGATGCCAATGATTATGACAGCATTAATTTTTGTACTGTTAAGAAAAGGAAGTGCTGCCAACTAAATATGATGCACTACTGATTGTAAGACACATCCCAATTACTGAGATGTACAAATGGAGGAAAAATATACTTCTTAGAATTGATGAAATACAGAATAATCCTTCTCCCAATTTTTCACTAAAATATTTAAGACATACAATAAATCTTCACTTAACTTTGTTGATAGGTTCTTGGAAACCTAAACTTTAAGCAAACAACATATAGCAGATCTTCAAATAATATTTCGTTCAACTTCATTTAATTGTAACAATGAGAAAAAAATGGTTTCATTATATGCCATTTCATTTAAAGTCCTGGTTTTCAAGAATCTGTCATGGACGTTAAGTGAGGACTTACTGTATAACTCTATTCCCTACCTTGGGGACATGGTCTGCTCCAACAGAAACCAGTCCCATACTAAACATTTTCTAAGATGTCTAAGGTCTTATTCTCTCACTCAATACCTCTGTTCATCTACTCTAAAAACACAACACCCAATATCAACATAATTGATGCATTATAGCCATCTTCATTGTGGCATGTTAAATAGCATCCAAAATCTAAATAAACAAATTAGCTCCCGTCACTGATTAAATTACTAAAAGTCCTAAGGGTCTTTACAACCTGGAGGCTTTCATGCAATATTCTGGTTAAAAAACAAACAAACAACGACAAAAAAAACCCACTACCGTCTCAGGTTATCCATAAATATGTTAGCTCCCATATACCAGAGAACTGTGCAAGGAGAAAACAGGGAAAAACCTTAAACCTCAATCCAGTAGAGGTGCACAAAATGAATGTTTTCATCTAAGTGGGTTGTATACAATCATTACTTCTTCATGCTAGGGAGGGCAATTCTATCATTTTATAAGCAGAAAATAAATATGACTAAACTGAACTTGCCATATCCTACCTACTGGCAAACACTAGGCTTGGAAAAATAGCCCTTGTTCATAGATAAATATGTATGGAATGGGACCTAAACAAATATTCAGCAGCATAGATAAAACATCTTAAAAATGCCAAAGAAAAGAATCTGTGATAATTTACATTCAGAAACAGTAGAAATGTAGAAAGTATGTGCTGTGTTCTTACTAACATAAAAATAAGAAGAAATAAGAAATAAGACCACAGACTTATATGCAGACTAAGATATAAATAGAACTCTAAGCGATAAGAAAAAAGAAATGAATACAAACAACAACAATAAAAATACATTTTGGTACATACACTTTTTTATTTTAGACGGAGTTTCACTCTTGTTGCCCAGGCTGGAGTGCAATATGGCACAATCTCAACTTATCACAACGCAGCCTCAGCCTCCCAGGTTCAAGCAATTCTCCTGCCTCAGCCTCCTGAGTAGCTGGAACTACAGGCACGTGCCACCATCTCCAGATAATTTTTTTATTTTTTTAGTAGAGACGGGTTTCACCATGTTGACCAGGATGATCTCGATCTCTTGACCTCATGATCCATCCGCCTGGTGTCAGCCACCGCACCTGGCCCCTACATACACTTTTGAAAATGAGTTCTGTTATCCATGTTTTTTAAAAAGGAAAATACGGCCAGACATGGTGGCTCAATCCTAGTACTTTGGGAGTCCAAGGTGGGTGGACTGCCTGAGCTCAGGAGTTCAAGACCAGCCTGCACAACACAGTGAAATCCTGTCTCTACTAAAATACAAAAAATTAGCTGGGCATGGCAGCATGCACCTGTAGTCCCAGCTACTTGGGAGGCTGAGGCAGGAGAACTGCTTGAACCCCAGAGGTAGAGGTTGCAGTAAGCCATGATCACACCATTGCACTCCAGCCGGGTGACAGAGCGATACTTCATCTTTAAAAAAAAGAAAAGAAAGAAAGAAAACACGTAATGCAGTCTATGCTGCAAAAGCCACACACTAAAGGAAAAGGTAAAATAAAGTTATTTTTAAAATATAAAATTACAAGAGGAAAAAACAAAATCAAACCTCAATTGCAGCAGATTTTGTTGGCTAGGCACAGTGGCTCATGCCTGTATTCCCAGCACTTTGGGAGGCTGAGGCAAGCAGATCACTTGAGGTCAGGAGTTTGAGACCAGCCAGACCAACATGTCGAAACCCTGTTTCTTCTAAAAATACAAAATTAGTAGGGAGTGGTGTTGCCCACCTGTAATCCCAGTTACTCAGGAGGCTAAGGCAGAAGAATTGCTTGAACCAGGAAGGCAGAGGTTTTTTGCAGTGAGCTGAGATGGCGCCACAGCACTCCAGACTGGGCGACAGATCGAGATCCTATCTCAACAATAAAA
>NW_016107728.1:1767689-1781208 GCF_001604975.1 Cebus imitator | reverse complement strand
AAAAGAAAAGAAAAGAAAAACTTTGTTTAAAATCTCCCTAGTAAAATATCTTCAGATGGGTTTAAAACTGAAGTGACATAAAAGGATAAAAACAGTGATGCAAAATGATTTATACCATATATCAAAGAAATAGTCAAACTAAAAGGAAATAGGAATAATAATTCTGACACAAGACAAAAAATTTAAAAAGAAATGAATTAGTCTCTTCATATTGCTAAAAAGATCTCTACACTGCTACTCAAATGCCATCTATGAACTAGCTGTTTGCTATAGCTATGCAACAAGACGAGCACAAAGCTTGAAACTTAGCGTTTAGAAACTCTTACAGCAATCTGACAGGGAAATTCTATACCTACTAAATAAAATAATTTTTAAAAATAGAGCTTGTATTAATATTTTTTCAGTTATTCTCATTTATTTCATTTTTCTAGTAATTCATTTTCAATGTATTTTAAAGAAGTATCAGAGGGAAAAAAACATGATTCTTCACCAGAAATAATTTGAAAAACACTGTGATAAAAGACATATCAGTCATGAAGCTGGATGTGTCAAACAATGCAACACCAAAATATACAAAGTTAAAACAATTACAGATGCAAGGCAAAAATGAAGGACAAATGATTATTTGGAAAACAAACTCATTCCATAACACATTAGATTTTAAAAAAAGGATATAAAGAAATTTTAAAATGTCACATTTTCTCTAAGTCACTGATTATAAGATGTCCTATCAGTTTAATATCAGCTTTTCAGGAGGAAAAATTACTGTATTAAATGTACATACTGTGAGATACATTACAACCTCGAAAATCTTAAAACTGGGCCAGGCGAGGTGGCTGATGCTGTAATCCCAGCACTAGCACTTTGGGAGGCCCAGGTGGGCAGATCACCTGTGGTCAGGAGTTTAAGACCAGCTTAGTGGCACATGCCTGTAGTCCCAGCTACTTGGGAGGCTGAAGCACCAGAACTGCTTGTACCCTGGAGGTGGAGGTTGCAGTGAGCCAAGATGGAACCACAGCGCTACAGCCTAGGCAATACAGTGAAACGCTCTCAAAAAATAAAATTAAATTTAAAAAAAAGAAATATTGGCCAGGCGCAGTGGCTCACACCTATAATCCTAGCACTTTGGGAGGCTGAGGTAGGTGGATCATGAGGTCAGGAGATCAAGACGATCCCAGCCAACATGGTGAAACCCTGCCTCTACTAAAAATACAAAAATTAGCTGGGCATGGTGGCACATGCCTGTCCCAGCTACTTGGGCAGCTGAGGCAGGAGAATCGCTTGAACTCAGGAGGCAGAGGTTGCAGTGAGCCGAGACTGTGCCACTGCACTCCAGCCTGGCAACAGAGCACAACTCCGTCTCAAAAAAAAAAAAAGAAAAGAAATGTTAAAATTGTTTAAAAAGGATTAACCAAGAAAATAACAGTAAGTCAATAATTTGGTATTAAATAAAAAACTTCCTTTCAATTTTCAGTGAAACATGTATAAAGATGTTAATAATAAAGCACACACTAAAGAATACCTCAATAACTTTGAAAAACTAGAAAACTATGTAAAGCATGGTAAAAACTGGCTTTCTGCCATACTCCACCAATCACTGAAGGATTCCTATTTGTTTTTGATGCTGCTGGGTAAAATTATATAAGAAAGGACTTGACAACTTTAAAACATTTAAAACTACATTAAATTACTCAAAACATGACAATCTGTCCAGCCTTGCAGTTTTCTAATCCCTTTTTATAGAGAAGTCAAGGGAGAAGGTCAAAGTACTTCATAACGTCAGATGTCACATAAGAGGTCTTCCTGGCTCCTCACAATCTCAGAAAAAATATAGGATATTATTTGGGCAGTAGGTAGTTTTACTGCATTCTCAAAAAAAAAAAGCTACCTTCTGTTTGTTTTCTTTTATGTGGTCGACTGCTAAGGGCTAGCCTAATCTAGCCTCCTAACATACTCATGTAGTTGATTAGGTTAAGGCTGGTTGAACAGATTAAAAATTATATAGCTGGCTCTCCGTATCCACGGGTTCCACATCTATGGATTCAACCAACCTCGGATCAAAAATATTCAGGGAAATGTTGCATCTGTACTAAACATGTACAAACTTTTTTCCTTGTTATTATTACCTTAAACAATACAATATCACAACTATTACATAGCATTTACAATGTATTAGGTGTAAGTGATAATTTCAAGTACTACACAGGAGAATGTGCTTAGGTTATTTTATGCAAATATTACACAATTTTATATAAGGGATTTGAGCATCTGTAGAGTTTGGTATCCTCAGGGGTTCCTGCAATGAATCACCCAGTGATACTAAGGGATGGATACTGAGGGATGACTACACAAGAGCAGAGCATTGCTGGAAGCACTACCATGATATATGTATATTTTGTACACATTACACACACACACACACACACACACATACACACACACACACACACAAAATGAAATTAACAAGACTCAAAGAAACATTATTAAAAATTTATCTAAGCGACACAGAGTATTTTCCATCTTATACTATACAATCTCATCATCTAAAAACAGTCCTCCAAAGGATGATCCTACTCCTTGGACTGCCCTGTCAAAAGGACTGATCTCATAATAGAAGCAAACCTAGAAAAAGAAAAAAATAAATCAAAGACAGGATCCTTTTGAAGCTTTTCATTTTAACAATCTTTTTAAAAAGTTTTCTAAAAATATGAGATAATGCCAGGATCTTTTCCTTCCATTCCCATGCGTACCACTTAAACCTAACTTCATCTAAATGTGATTTAAAAACCTGATTCAGATATAAAGATTATATGTGAAATGAAAAAAAAGACACTACTTGAGTAAAAAGTTATCTACCATAAGAAATGAGGAAAACATCTGGAACTCAATTTACAGATAGAGATAAACTTTCCTAATGCATGAAGAGCTCTTTGGAATCAATAAGAAAAAGACCAAGAGTCTCAACAGGAAAATGGGTAAAGATAAACAGTACACTGATAAAGAAATACTATAAGTGCCTCTCAAGCATATGAAAAAATACTCAATATCACTCATAATAAAAGGAATGCAAATTAAAACTACACTGAGATCCATTTTATATCTATTAGATTGGCAATGATCAAAACATTTGAGAACATAATCTTGGTGAAGCCAATGGAAAGTCTCATATTGCTGGTGGGTGTACGGATTAAAACAACCTCTGTATTAGTTTTTCTCATTTGAAGAAATCCTTGTAAGATGTTTAAAAATATAGCATATAAGATATATTTAGCCTGGTATGGGCTGCTGGTCATTCTCAAAAATTTGCTATAGTTTTCTGCTTTTATATAATTCTGTTCACACAATGAAGCAGACAGGCCACTTTTAAAAACCTGGATGATTGGCTGGGAATCGTGGCTCACGCCTGTAATTCCAGCACTTTGGGAGGCTGAGCCATGCAAATCACTTGTGGTCAAGAGTTCGAAACTAGCCTGGCCAATATGGTGAAACCCCTCTACTAAAAATACAAAAAAATTAGATGGGCATGGTGGTGCATGCCTGTGATCCCATTTACACAGGAGGCTGAGGCAGGAGAATTGCTTGAACCTGGGAGGCGGAGGTTTTAGTGAGCTGAGATAGCGCCACTGCACTCCAGCCTGGGTGACAGAGCGAGATTCCATTTCAAAAAATAAAAAGAGAGACAGAAAAAAAAAAAAAAAAAAACCCTGAATGATTAACACAGTAGTCTTGCTCCATCTGCTGCTCACCTCTTGATACCTTATTGTGCACTTAGTGGGTACTCAGTAAATATTTGTTGAGTTGAATGAAACTAAGATTAATGCTGAAAGATGATGAAGATGGAATAAAAATGAGTAAGAACAAGAAATTAACTAAATTTATCTGAACTCTTGAATAAATTGCTTATACAAACACTACTTCTTCAAGAAAGGGGCAATGCCACACTGGCAAATGCTTCCTGAAAAATGAGTTAGCCAACAGCAGTTGTATAATAGACTGTTGCAGTAATAGCCCCCTAATTCAGCCACACTCCATTAGGAAATCCCTCCCATACCAACTCTGGAATTGGCCATGTTGATCTCCTTTGGCATATGGACAACAGAAAATATATGAGGCTTGTCATCACTAGTTACTTCTGTAAACCCTACTACTGCCTCCAGGTGAAAGAGCCATGCCTAGCCTGCTGGAAACACATGATCCCCATTCCCCAAGCCAACAACCAGTACCAGTTATCCAGACATAGCTATCCTAGACCAACCAGCTCCCAGCTGACCCATCAGCTGATTGCAGCCCATAAGGCCAGACATAAGCTGTAGCAGAATTGCTTAACTGAGCCCAGTCCAGAATCTAGGCTAACAAATGTCTCTTGTTTTACACCACTAAATTTTGGGGAGGTTTATCATACAGCAAAAGCTGATCCAAGTAGAGAGGGGAACAGGTGGTCAAAGAAGATTTTTCCCTTACCTGTTCTGCTTTTTAAATTTCTCAGTGAGAATATATCCACATACTATTTAATTACACTGAACTTATAAAAACTTATATCTGATTGATACTATAATCCTAATATCACCTTGTAAACACATATACATAATTCAGTCCAAATAGGAGCATGAATTTGAGAGAACACATTTAATATTACTCAGAAAAAAAAAAATGGGTTAATAGAATACCAAGGTTTACTATCACATACACACACAAACATGAATAAGAATATATTCACAGTCACTGTCACATCTCAATAATGGCTACTATCAAATTCTGTTAAGTGTTAGAAGACACTCCCTCTCAGACTTTGCTTCACTATTTCTTCTGTTTAAGTGGGTAATGGCCTAATACATGTTTTCTCATTTAATCCTCACATGGTATGAGGTATACATTATGCCACATCACTTCAGGCAAAGTTATTAACGTCTCTATGCCTTATTTCCTCACCTTTAAAATGGGGATTACAGTCCTATTTTACAGAACTGTTGTGAAGACTAAATCACTTATAACAGGGCACAAAGTCCTTACTCAATAAATGGTTTACCACCTTTTTTAGTAAAATGATGTAAAATTAAGGTCTTTATAACAACATGGCTTCTATGTTCAAAACACTAAGCATTATCAACTAAGGTGTGAGACATCATATTTAATTTGGATACCTTTGTAATGACTACATTAAAAAATTAAAAGACAAGCCAGGGTGTGGTGGCTCACACCTGTAATCCCAGCACTTTGGGAGGCTGGGCGGGGCAGATCACCTGAGGTCAGGAGTTCGAAACCAACCTCGCCAACATGGTGAAATCCCATCTCTACCAAAACTACAAAAATTAACCAGGTTTGGTGGCACATGCCTGTAATCCAGCTACTTGGGAGGCTGAGGCAGGAGAACCACTTGAACGCAAAAAATGGAGGTTGCACGGAGCTGACATTGCACCACTACACTCCAGCCTAGGTGACAGTGAGACTTCATCTCAAAAAATATATATATATATATATATAAAACACAATGTTATTAGACAACTAAACAAAACCTAGGAATGTATGTAGAAAATATACGGTGATGAGAGGTGAAGCACTAGGCAGTAATAAATCATTTGGTACACATTCCACAATCCTAAGTAGGTTTAAAATACAAAGGCTTCCATTTTTGTGTGTGTTAGAAATTCACAAGAAAAGAGCAATAAATCCTATTGACATGTCACCTTTACTGTGACATCTAGCATACATACTTTCAACATGTTCTATCACTATTTTTTTTTAAAGGCACTACTGATGGCTTTGGAAAATAAGGCTCTTTTCAGGCCCTGATGGACTACTTATAAAAAATAGCCAAATTTTTAAAAAGTGTTTTAAACAGGCAATTGCCTAGCCTGTAGATATAAGTCACTAATCAAATGTGAAAAATCTCATACCACAATGTGTGGATGTTTTTAGTTTGTCCTAATGTGAGAAATAAATGCTACAAAAATTCCATTTTTCATTTCAATTCAAACATTTTAAAGAGCACTTAGTATATGAGGTAATGTAGCAGATTCTGGAGCTAGATGGGTAAAGAAAGTAACATTTACGTTACTGTATATGCCAGACTTTTGTCGTTTATCTTATTCAATCATAATAATGCTGTATTGTAGAAATTATTAAAACTCACTTTACAGAGGAGGAAATTAAGGCTAACATAAGTATAATAACTTGCTCAGGGTCTCTCAGCAACAGAAGGCAGTGGGGTTGAGAAGCATGAGGTGAGGCCCATGAGGGTAGTGCCACATGACTATTCTTAGAGACAAACACAATATTCAGTGTAATCAATCCTTTAACAGCAATGTGGAAGGGGACTAAGACTTGGAAAACCAAGGAGATAATCTTTGGGGTTGGGCAAAGGAGTCACAGAAGGCTTTAAAGAGGATGGTATTCAAGTTGTTACTTTAAGGATGAGTAGAATTTACCAACTTCAATGCCAAGGCTCACCCCCACCCCCCTCACCCCCAATATATTAACCAAAATAAATTACTTACTTGAAATTGAGAAAAACAATTTTGAGAGAAATCTTCCTCAGATATATTAGTCCATAGTTTTAAAACAAATAATATGATGACAGTTTAATTTTTAGGTTGCTTTTATGTGGCTTGTCTTGGGTTTTATTCTGAAATGAAATTTAGATTAGTCATTTTCTTGTTCTGAGAAACTAGGAGTATGCCAACATGTTTTAACTTTACATTTTTCACATATCAACATGTATTCTTATTTACAAAGTCTTTCATTTCACCATCTCAAACAAAATCTAATTTAATATATAAATTACTTTGAAGTGCAAATGTATATGCAAAATAAGATATTTCTTTTAATTATTGTTATATTTCCTTGGTAATTGTAATAAATGGAAGAAAAATAAAAATCTTGTGAGCTGTTATATATTACACAAGGAATTTTTGAGGTAACACACTTTCTTTTATTATTTGAACTGTTTATATAGGAATGCTCTCTGAACTCAAAGAAAATTAAACAACTGCCCCAAAGTAAATTGAGCTCAAATTGTTAGTATTTCCCAAAACTATCATCTAAAAAGAAAATAAAAAAGCCAAAAAAAAAAAAAAAAAAAAATTTCAATTGACAATTACTACTCATTTTTCTCAGAATTTACTTTGCTAAATGTGTATTTTATTTCTGCTGCAGAAAACAGTACAGTTTACCAATACTGATTAAGCAACAAAGTATTTTTCATTTATTAAGTGAAATATTTAAAAACCTACAGAGAACTGGAAGAAACACCAAATCATCTGGAAAACTTAGAGGGAATGACAGAAAACACACACCACCCCCCCCCCAAACAAACAAACAAAAATACCAAAAAGGTTAAATAGGCTGTCATTAAAAGGGTCTCACTTTTACTTATAATTTGTTTTGGTCTCAAAAATGCATCCACATCATGTTTGGACAGTAGATAGAGTTCTTTATAATTGCCTAAGACACTCACTGCCTTATGTGTATTTACATGGAAATTGCAAGTTAACAAAATTTACCCAAAGTTCACTGTTCCCTACCTCCCATTATTCCCTCTTATTTAGTATCACTATAGTGCCAAAATGGCAGCCAGATACCAAAATAAAATACCCCATACCATAGCCCATTTCTCACTTTATAAATAAGTTTCTAACTATTTCTTTGAAATATCCAGCACCAATGGCAACATCCTCTAAAATCTACTTTAACCTAACCTATTTAAACTTGAATCATTTTTCACTTAGATTATCATTTTTTGTTGTTGTTGTTTGTTTTTTTCCTAAAGAGACGGGGTCTTGCCATGTTGCCCAGACTGGTCTTGAACTCCTGGGCTCAGGCAATCTTCCTGCCTCTGCCTCCCAAAGTCCTGAGATTATAGGCATGAGCCACCACGCCCAGCCCTAGATTATCTTTAATTGAATGAATTCTAATCCAATCAAAAACAAGATGAGAGAAAATTTAATTACAGCGCCAGAGGAACTTGAAAGGTCTCATATATTCCCTACTGTTTTGGAAATTGAATACATATGATTTTATACCCATTTTTGTTTATATTTGCCCTAAACTACTTTTGCTATAATCTTTTGTTTTCTTTTTCTTTTTTTTTTTTTTTTTTTTTTTTTTTTTTTGAGACAGAGTTTCACTCTTGTTACCCAGGCTGGAGTACAATGGCGCGATCTCGGCTCACTGCAACCTCTGCCTCCTGGGTTCAGGCAATTCTCCTGCCTCAGCCTCCTGAGTAGCTGGGATTACAGGCATGTGCCACCATGCCCAGCTAATTTTTTGTAGTTTTTAGTAGAGACGGGGTTTCACTATGTTGACCAGGATGGTCTCGATCTCTTGACCTTGTGATCCACCCGCCTCGGCCTCCCAAAGTGCTGGGATTACAGGCTTAAGCCACCGCGCCCGGCCCATAATCTTTTGTTTTCTTAAAGGATACAGCTCAAATCACCAAAAAACAAATCCTACTACAATCTATTCTAGATTATAGAATATTAATAATATTATACGAGAAGATTCTAAACACTATTAGACACAATAGGGTCTCATTTCTAAACTACATATGTGCAGTTCTTTTAATAATTCCTCCGAGGTTCTGTATTTTTGTCTTTCAATTATCAATGCCTTCTTCCAATATTCCCTCATGCTTGCGGGGTGGAGCAGGGGAGTCAGTGTGAGGGATGAGAGCTGAACAGTCAAGATCCAAGATCCCCAACTTTCAAACCCAGCCTCACACTAACCAACTACAGGACACTGGACAAATCCCTGAGCCTGCTATGTAGATTTCAGTTTTCTTTATATAAAATGAGTACATTTGATGCTTTTCAACCCTTTTTAAACATTGCAAATAAAATCTGTTTTAGCACACTGGAGAACAGGAGGGCATTTGGAAGCATCTACATAGTGCCTGGTGAAAAAAAAATCATATTTTCTAAATATAGTAGAAAAAATTGAAAGTATTAAGGTAGATACTTTTTGATATATGTAATGCTGAAATTTTTAATATGAATTTCAAAACCAAACTTTTTCATATCGAGAATATTTCAAAATTAAAATCGTGCTTTATTTCTGACAAACATACATGCACTATTTGGCAGTCACCTTGCAGGGCACATCAAACATACACGGTGAGCAGCATCCAATACAGGTGAATACAGATAGGCCTGGAGCTGGGCCACCAGGGACACCCTCCCTGCTTCCCCATCCTCTCACTGTAAGTGGGTTGCACCTTGTGGTAGGTGGCATGTTCCTTCAGCAACATGAATACAAATTCCAGTAACAGTTCCATGATCCCTTTCCCACAAGAGGTAACTGTACACTGTGGCTGGCTGCTGAAGTAGATTCCAAGTAGTAAAGTACCTCATTTAATGCACTTAAAATATCAAAGGAGCAGCAACTGTGGGTTGTCACTCACCATGCTATCTGTTCACAGGAACCCCAATGCCTTCCTTCAGCCCCCATTCCACTAGGCCTACCCTTCTGTAAGCCATGTAACATCAATTGAAAACTCTGAATTAGAAGACCTCTAACAACATCTAAAGATAAAAACAGTATTGCAGTAATCGTTTGTCTGCAACAATTATTATGGTCTTTTTTCTTTCCTACCAATTCCTGTAAGCAAAACATAACTTAAAAATATTAACTTTGAATAGTATTACATGCACATGATTTTAAAATACTGAAAAATTACCAAACAGTATAAGTTAGTCCACCTTTGTCCTCTAGGCAACCAGTTCTACTCACTGGAGGCAATTACTGTCATCAGACTCTCCTGTATCCTCCCATGCGTATTACATTCTGTATCTGCCCACAGATACACATACATATATATACGGATTTTATTCTAACAAAAATTTTATTTTATTCTAATATATAGGCACATATAGAATATATATAAAATATATATTTTAACCACACTAATGGCAGCAAACTGCACATGCAGTCAAGCCTCTTGCTTTTTTTTTCTCATATATTAGACATGGCACCACAGTAGTACACGTAGTATTCTGTCATTATTTTTTTTATTATTTATTTATTTATTTATTTATTTTTAAAGATGGGGTTTCGGCATGTTGGTCAGGCTGGTCTTGAACTCCCAACCTCAGGTGATCCGCCTGCCTTGGCCTCCAAAGTGCTTGGATTACAGGCGTGAGCCACCACGCCCGGCCTGTCATTATTTTTAAAGGCTGACTAGTATTCTGTTGAACAGACATACCATTATTCACCTAACTACTTCCCTACTGACATATGTTTAGCTTGTTTCCAATCTTTTGCAGTAACAAATAATGCTGCCACAAATATTTTTACATATTTGACATATATGCAAAATCTTCTAGAGAATAAAATCCTATAATGGAATGGCTAGAACAAAATATATCTGTTTTAAATTTTGAAAACCATTTTCAAACTGCTTTCTATATAACATGAACACTTTATAGTCCCACCAGCAATGTATGAGGCTGACCATTTTCTCTTCTTCTCACCATTCCTGAGTTATACTATACATAACCTCTGCTTATTTGATAGGTGGCAAAGAGTATGATGTAGCTTTAATTTACATCTTTATTACATTATAAATTGTACATCTTTTCATATGAATTTTCTTTGCTAATTTTTCTATTGGATTATTCCCTAGTTCTTTGCATTAAGATGAATTTGGCACTTTGTGAAGTATACAAGTAAGTTTTACTAATCTGTTTCTCTCTTAACTTTGATTTTTTTCCCCCATCCAGAATTTATTTTTATGTCTTAAAATCCAACAATCCAGTACACTATGAAAGGTCTTCGCCAATCCTGGATTATGCAAAAAATAATTACCCTACATTTTTTGTTTCTTTCATATTTACATCTTTAACTCCTCTGGAAGCCAACTTGTTGTTTTTCCAGATGACTAACTGGCTATCCGAACACTGTTTATTAAATAATTCTTCTTTTCTTTTCCCTACTCATAAGTGAAGGTGGTATCCATTTTTATATACAGGTTGAATATCCCTTATCTGAAATACTTGGGACCAGAAGTGTTTCAGATTTTTTCAGATTTTAGAATATTTGCACATACATGAGATATCCTGAGAATAGGACCAAACCTGAACATAATTTTATATATTTTTAAACAGTGATACACAGGAAACAAAGTTGTTTTGGTTGTTTTTGAGACAGGGACTTGCTCTGTTGCCCAGGCTGGAATGCAGTCATACAATCATGGCTCACAGCAGCCTTCACCTACTGGGCTCAAGTGATCCTCCTGCCTCAGCCTCCCAAATAGCTGGGATCACAAATGTGTACCACCCTGTCTGGCTAACTTTCGTATTTTTTTTTTTTTTTTTTTGTAGAGATGGGGTCTTTCCATGTTTCCCAGGCTGGTCTCAAACTCCTGGGCTCAAGTAATCCTTCCACGTCAGCCTCCCAAAGTGTTGGGATTACAGGCGTGACCCACCGCATCTAACCTGAAACAAAGTTTTGACTACAAACCATGACAACGAGGTCAGGTGTGGAATTTTCTACTTGTAGCATCATGTTGGTGCTCAAAACACTTCAGATTTTGGAGGATTTCAGATTATGGAGTTTTGGATAAGGGATGCTCAACCTGTATTAAGTTCTCATAAGTTAATACTAGTTAATACTACTCTGTTTTAGTGCTGTCACATGCCAAAACCATGTTACTTTTTAAAACATTTTAAAATTAAAACCACTTTACACACAAGTATAATAAAACCAGAAATTACTGGCTTGCTTTAACATATGAATCATTTTGCAGGTCTTAAATGGAATTTCTATAATTAAGTTCAATGCTATCGTCATGCAATCATGTATTTTGGTTGATACATATTTTGGAGACCATTATGAAACTCATGTCTCCTACTACATTTCTGGAACTACATCTAGAAAACCAGTTTTTCCTTAATTTTGTATATGGATTTTTTAAATTATAAAATCAGTACAACATGTAGAAAATCTGAAAATATAAAACATAACTTCCAGAGATAACCAACTTTTATATCTTGGTGTACTTTTTTCCACATTTTTAATAAGTTACTATGTTGTAAAATAATTTTTTTCACATACTGACAGTACTTTCCCATGTTACTACACATTCTTCCAAAACATGATTTTAAACACATCCTCCCAAATGAATATACCCAGTTTATACAACCAACTGTTGAACATTTAGAGTTGTTCTCTGTGATAATTTCATCTATTTATAGATGAAATGATTTTATCATCCATAATGGTGAGTAAAAAGAAACACATTATCAGGATTTCTGGAGGTTACAATCTATTTGGGAAAATAGATGTTAATCTCCAACACATATAAAATTACAATGACAGCAAGTGCCATGAAGGAGAATTCATGGTGTTTTGAGAGTCTATGATAGGGAAGGCTTCCCTGAGAAAAGATCAACTGAAGTTTAGGCGAAAGAAAAGTAAAAACATTTTAGGCAGGTTCAAGGCCCTCACTGTGTAAAGGAGCATGGCAAGAACAAGGGACTGAGATAAGGCCAATACAGCTGGAACACAAAGAGCATGTCAAGAACACGGCTCAAGCCATGACTAGACAGAAAGGTAAGGGCCAGACTATGTAAGACCTTGTAAGACAGGCAGATGCCACCATATAAGACATGGAGTTTTGTCCGTATCCTGAATGCAATGGAAAGCTACTGAAGCATATCAAATAGCAGGGTGATGTAATCAGGTTGCATTTTTTAAAGATCCCTCTGATTACAGTATAGGAAACAGATTAGAAGGGGACAAAGTCAACTGGAATAAACCAAGATTAGGAGGCTACAGCAGTAAACCTGACTAAAAACGCTAGTAGTTTAGACTAGGGTGCTGATGGATTATAAAAAGTAGATGCATTCAAAAGACAACCAGACTTGCCAAGAGATTTATGTTCATAGATTAAAATCCCTAAACTAGAATTATTGGGTCAAAAAAAGAACATTTCAAGGATTCTGATATACATTGCCAAGCTGTCTGATATTTTAAGTTCCTTAAAAATTCCTTTAACATAGCTAATCCATATTTCCTTCATGAAGTCTTCCCTGATTCCCCTTTCTGCCTGGATATAGAAAATGTCCCCCACTGGCCCCTTGCTCTATCTTACATACATTTCTATAGTCCAGTCATGCTGCATTTGACTTATGTTTACATGCCCATCATCTCTATTATATTGTGAACTTCTGGAGGGCAAAGCTGTTCTTAAGAAAGGCACTTAAAGCTAAAACAATCTGCTACTCAGGGCTTCAAATACCTACTAAAAACAAATTGACCAATTTGTGATGAGTCATTAAATTTCCATAGTGTTCCTGAAAATCTCCAATAATTGTAATCAAATAGGTGTTATATGATCTTAAAATATTTTTAAATAGCTTAGTAAAAAACAGATTATGAACAAAGTGGCGTCGATTAGAGAATTTTTTGAACCTGAGTTGATAAACACTAGTTTTCAAAATTATTCTTATTGCAAATTTAACTCCAAACCTGAGTTGATAAACACTAGTTTTCAAAATTATTCTTATTGCAAATTTAACTCCAATTT
>NW_016107728.1:1747044-1766804 GCF_001604975.1 Cebus imitator | reverse complement strand
AAAAAAAAAAAAAAAAAAAGACAGGGTCTTCCTCTGTTGCCCAGGCTGGAATGCGGTGGTGTGATCTTGGCTCACTGTAGCCTCAACCTTCTGGGATCAAGCGATTCTCCTGTCTGAGCTTCCCAAACAGCTAGTACTACAGGTGCACACCACCACATTTGGCTAATTTTTTTTTAATGTGTTTTTTTTTGAGATGGGGTCTCGCTATGTTGCCCAAGCTGGTCTCCAACTTCTAGGCTCAAGTGATCCTCCTGCCTCCACCTTCCAAAGTGCTGGGATTAGAGGTGTGAGCCATGACACCCAGCCAAGATTATCCCTCTTTTTAAAAATACCTTTTCAAATTTCACCAATTCAAGATATGGGAGTTTTTAAAGGCAAAACACTTTATTTCTTAAATTACTCAAGATATGTCCTCAAAACACAGAACAATCAAAAGTCAACCGGACTGTTTTCTAAAGCAGAAAAATACCTTTTCATGCAATAGAAAAACTGAACTAGTAAAAGGTATTAATCCAATCTGTTCAGAATTTACAATTCTCAAATGGCCACTTTGAGAAAAAATACCTTTGGGTGCTATTTTTCAGGATCTCATTTGTAAGGCAAACTCAATTTTAAAACATTTTCTCTCCAAACCAAGGTAAAGAATTAAGAATCTCCCAAATTAATTTCTATACATGAAAGAAATGTGCTTATGACATTTTATGTAGCATAGGCTTATCATATGTTACACATTTTTATTACCTTACTTTACTTGTTAACAAAGATATAAACTATGATATGAGGATATAATATAAACGTTTATATCTTTGTACACTATGTTTATATCTTTACTTTCAAACAAATCTGTCTTCATTAAAAATTCTAGCATTCAGAGTTTTACTAAGCCAGACTGGCCTCTCTTTTAGCAATTTTCAAGCTATTATTTTACTGAACTAGTTTTCTTTGGGGAGATAATTCAAAAGCAGATAACTCTGCAGTTTTTGATTATGTTTAATTAATACTAATCTCACTGGGAGTCTCTGACATGCTAAAAATGCTGGCTTGATTTATGAAAAGTGTAAACTCTAAATGTATGCCAATGACTTCAAATTTTTTTCTCTTGCTGAAACATTTTTGTTGGAAACTGTGATATAGCAAATTAGATTTGATAATCCTTAACAATTTAAAATTTGAGTTTCTGTGTACCAAGTTTTATGTCTTTCAATGTAGTATAAGAAGTGTTACTTTTTAATTCATTTAAAATATAAATTTCAAAGTATAAACAAAAAAAAAGAGTGGGGTTTTTTAGTCTTTGGTTTTTTGTTTGTTTGTTTAAGGGGCTGGCCATCTATTGTGAAACATCCATAAAGGATAAAATAGGAAATAGTTAATGTGCCTTTTAAAAAATATTCAGAAAAACAAAAGCATATATTCTTAATCTTTTAAGGAACATTTTCTCACGTAATTACAGTTAGCTTATAGTGAAATTCATTTATTTCCACAAACGAAACTTTCCTATAAAACAGAGCTTGAATATCACTTAGGGAAACATATTTAATGACTTGTGTGGAGGAGAAAAAATTATGTGTGGAAAACTAACTGAAACCATACAAGCTGTAATACACAGAAATGCCACAGTATATCCTATTAGCATGTCACTTTATGATTCGGAAATCTGGCTGAACAGAGCCATATCAACTTTACTATCTGCTCCTTCCTCTGCATGTAAAGTGAGAACAAACAGTGCATTACACTGAAATTCCAATTAGGAACAAAGACAGCACCACTATATTTAAAAGGGCAGAAAAACCTATCTTTTAGAACACTTCATCGCCTCGATTTCCCCGCCTCCAAAGTTTTAAGTGTTACACTTTCAACACGTTGAAAGCACTCAAATTCTCCATCTTTCAAGGTTCAATATCAAAATCACATTCACTAGTTTAAAAAGGAATATGCTACCAAATCTCACGACATTGACACTTTAACAAAGAGAATTCACATTAAAAGATAACTGCTTAGAATGAGGGCTTGTGTTTGGGAAAGCGCTATTATCTTGGTAGTCCACAGAAACTGACTGTAGTAATAAGATGAGTGGTGATGAGGGCAAGGAGCATCAAGTGGGAAATGCTATCTAAAATCCCATAGGGCAATTCATAGCTAGGAGGAAGAGCATCCTTTCCTAGGACGCAGCTCCATTATTTCATGGAAGCAGTTCAAAGCATGCATAAACGCAAAACCATTTTAAAACACCTAGTAAATGTGGCCTCTATCTTTTTTACATTATCAAAAACCCCAAGGGTTTTTGAGAATGTATCTTCTGTCACTGCTGTCTCCCCACCCCACCCCTTCTTCAACATAGTTGTGTTTAAAAACAGACACCTACAGCCCAGCCTAGAAGCATTTCAAAATGTCTGTGCTGCCGAGTCTGGCTGTGGTTCCTAATAAATTCACCCCATTAAGTGTGATGTTTTACGTTAGGCAATATAATCACGCATTTCCTACTTCCATGGATGCACATTTCCTGAAAGCATTGCACCTGAGGATGCTCCCCTGTCCCCAGACGCTCAGGCACTAAACTCTAAGGAGTCACGACCTGCTCTCACAGCAGAGCCACACGGTCACCCCAGTGAGAAAAATTATCTGGCCCCAGGCGCCACTCTGTTCGGCCCAATGCATCTCCAGAAGGGGCAGAGGAGAGCGAGGGTGAGAAGAGGCCAAGAATAGCGACTGACAACAAGGCTGACACTTCCCCTTTTCCTTTCCAACCCGCTTCCAGAAATCGGCACTTGGGAGACGCAGGGGCTGTCCCGGGTCCCGCTAGCTACCGACCTCAGAGCTGGCCCTACGAACCCGCCCACCGAAGGACATGGCGCGGCCACCTGGCCAGTCCTCCGAGGCGCTCGCGGCATTCTTTCCCGCGGCCCGCGCCCCGGAGTGCGGCTCCCGCTCCCGGCCGCCGCACGCAGTGTAAACATTCGGCGCCCGCTGCCTCCCTGCCCGATGGTGGGGGTGACGCGCAGCGCTGGTGCGGACCCACATTTTTGCGCCTCTTGTCACGCACTGGAGGAAAGGCGAGGAGGGCGGAGGGGAGGGAAGACGCGGCAGCGATCCACGGAGACGGCCAGCGGCGTGCGCGCGAGTGCGCGGCGGGGAGGGCGGCCCCGGCGCCCCGCCGGCTCCGGCTCCCGCTCCCACCCCGCGCCCGCTTACCTGCCGGGGTCGCTCCGAAGACTCGCACCACCGGCACCCTCTTGACAGGGGCCTGGGTGAGGGGGGATTGGCAGGTATCCAGCCCCTGCAGCGGGCTGGCCATGTAGTAGTCTGCAGTCACTATCCTCACTGAAAACATGTTCGCCGCCGCCGCCGCCACTGCCTCCCTTCACTGGCGACCCGGCAGCGGCAGCAGCAGTGGCAGCAGCAGTGGCAGCAGCAGCGGCGGCGGCTCCCTCCGCAGCGGGCGCCCCCTCCCCTTCTCGGCTCGGCCCCCTCCCCTCACACACACACACCGCGAGGAGCGGTGGCGGGCGGGGCGGTGTAGGCGCTGCTGCCGCTGCCTCCTCAGGAGCACCCGGCGAGGGGCCGCAGGAGAGAAGCCCTTGCGATTTCGTCGGTGCTGGTGCTGCCGCCACTGCCGCCGCCGCCGGGAATCACACAGGCTCCTCGGTCCCAGGCTGCAGCTCTTGTTGCCATGATGATGATGTCACGGACGCAACCACTGGGGGAGGGAAGAGGGGGGTGTGTGTGGCGAAGGGAGGGCTGCGAATAGTGCGGGGGAGGGGGCTCGGCGGGAAAGGGAGCTAGCTGGCAGGCGCCGGGGCGGGACATGGAGGGCGGGGGCCGAGAAGGTGCTTTCTCCCCCGCCCCAGGGCACACGTCAAGGGAGGCGGCGGGCGGCCGGCAGGGCCCGTGTTGGATCGATGACTCGGCCGGCGGGCACGGTCACCTGGGTGAGGGGCAGCGGAGGGGACGGCGGAGCACCGATCTCACAGATGGGCTCCAGCGGGCTTGCGGGAGGGGGGCGCCAGTGTTCGGAAACGTTTTGGCGGCTACGGCGTATTGGCCGGAGCTGCGGTGCTCGCACTCGCCTCGCCGACAGCCATTTCACATCAAACAGAGAAGGCTGGGGCAGCCGCGGAGACGGTTTTTCACTAGGTAAGAAAGCCCGCCCGCGGGAGGAGGGGGCGAAGCGCAGATCTCGTGCCGCCGCGGCCTCGCGGGAGGGGCGGGCGGGCGGCGAAGCGGGCGGGGCCGGGCGCAGACGCAGCCGGCCCTTCTCAGGTAACGCCGTGGCTTCGCGCGTGTCCCGGGGGCGGTGCGAAGGGCGGGGGCGCACGGGCGGGGGCCTCGGCTTATAAAAGGGCCGCCCTGGTGCTCCCCCTTCCCGAAAGTGTTGTGCGAGCCGTCGTGCCCCTTCCTTTGCGCTGCTGCAGTGTCTGCCCCTGGCCATTTAATGAGATTTATTCACACACGGCTCTTCTTGGCTTTGCCAGGGGTTGGCAGATCTAGTGCACAGGGATTTCCCATCACTGTGTTTTTCTCCCGCCCCCTTCCTTCCTCTCGCCCTAATATATCCTTCATTGGTTTCCTTTGCCCGGCAGGCTGCGTCCCGGGCACACGCAAGTACATGTAAGGACTTGTCAGCTCCCGATGACCTCCCTCCTTCCTCGTCCGCTCCTCCCCCAGCGGAATGTAGGATTAACAGCCTTTCAGAAAAAAATTTTGGCCAAAGAAAAAGGCCCGTGAAAGTCACCGCGTTAGACGTGGCCTCTCGTGTTATTCCCTAAGACGTTATGCAAGGTTTTACTACCTGAAGGCATGAAAGCACCACAGTGGGGAAGGGCCGTTTTGAATGAACAACTTTATTCAGAAATCGAAAGGGGTGAAGCGCTGCGGCTAGGGAATTTTTATTTAAGCGAATAGTAACATGCAGCTGGCTGGGCTATTAAATTGGAACCAAGGGGTTCCTGTCTGACTTGGCCACTGATATTGGGCGTGACCTTGGACAAATAATTTTGTTTCTTTGGGCTCAGTTTCTATATATGTAAAACGGGAAGATTTCTTGTAAAAACTAACCCTGAAAGGTTTTTTCTCAACAAAAAGATGTGAGCTGTTGGAGGCAGAAAGCCTGGGTTCAAGTTCGAAATTTGCCCCTGAATTAGGACCCTCGACACATTTCTAACCCATCCAAAGTAGAGATCGTTCTTTTACACTCATGTGTTATACAGGTGCGTTTTAATGGTTACCAGGTTGCCATGTATTTGAAGTGGTGTGAGAGCTACTCATTTGGAACCGTTGTGGATTTTCAAATAGGAAAATCAAAAGGCCCAAAGAGACGGGTCACTGGTAAGAAACTGTCTGTAAATTCCCTGACATATAAATGCTAATAAGAACTTACGCTTCGAGGGACTTGAGACTGATAACTACAGTGAATTAGCCTGCAGGTTTTAATCTCAGAGAATGATTATAAATATAGGTGGCAAGATTCTGTTCATATGCAGGAAATTAGCTAATAACATTTTTAAGGGGCAAAATCTCTTAAGTTGATTTGAAATTTTAGAAGGCTATAGAAGTCATTTTAAAATACAACTACCATGCTAAAATGTATTTTCTGTAAAATAAATATTTTGTACACGCCGAATGTCAGATGCACAATACCAGTGATTCTCAGTGTTCCATGACACCTAGAATTCTTTAAATGTTAACATTTTAGCTCTTACTGGATTACATTTTTGGGGATGGGGCCTGGAAATCTGTATTGTTGGCAACACTACCTGCCACCCCCATGATTCTTAAGCAAAATAAAATTGAGAGTCATTGTACTATATTATAATCAAGTGTATCCATAACTTTTAAATTATAGTATTCCTAACTAGAAAGAGGTAAAAGCATCAAATTAACAGATTTGCTGTTTCTCGAAGAGGATTTCTTTCCCCTTACCTCTTGAATCAACATTATTTAAGAAAAGGCAATTGCAACCCCAAGTCAAATCCTTCGAGAACTCCAAGAATGTTCAGCCTTGAAGAAAAATATTTGGAGCATGAAATTAGGAATGTTGTGTTTATTACATGTAATTTAGTTTTAAGTTGATGTTCAAATTGAAAATCTGATAATGGCCCCCTAATTAACCACTATCAAATGTTTTATGAATATATTCTTCTTGAAGTAAGAAAGAGTTCTGGAATTTTGACTCAGAATGTGAATTTCAAACCATCATTTAGCTAAGTGATCACTTATTTTTTCGAATTTATTTCCTTCTCTATGAAACAGATAGTAATTCCTGTTTTAACGTCTCAGGGATAGTATAATGCTCAAATCAGATAATATATGTGAAAATATAGTAAAATATTCATATTCAGAAATCGGACATTGAAAAATAGTAAAATCACTTGGAATTCCCTAGTATACATACAGTATGAAAAATGCAAAAATTGAACTCTATACTTAATATCCTTAATGCATTTTTTTTAGTGGCTGTTTCTTGCCAGGAGATTTGAGCTATGGTGAGAAACAAAACAGACATGGTCCCTTCCCTTATGAGGTTTATAGTCTAACAGCCTAAAAATGTGTTTTAATTGTGTCAATTAACATTTAATCATCTCCTCTAGTTCACAGATGTATACTTACCATGTCTGCCTTTAGTAAAAGCCTACCAAGCCTCCTTTACCAATACTGTTCAACATCTGTTAACATCTGTCTGTTAGTAGTTTATAATCTAGAACAGACAGTAGTACCTACTTTTGTGGCAGATACTATAAGATGGCTTATTCAGTATTCATCCAGCCCCCTTCTTACTTGCTTTTCTGTCCTTTAAAAACTGGAAAAAAAAAAAAAAACTACAATTCTCAGACTCCCTTGCCACTAGATTGCTGGCATGAGATCAGTGGTGTGATTAGTACATGTTTAACAATGGCTGGAGAAGGGGGAAGGCCTTAATTTGTAGCATTGGCAAATTTGGGTTTGCTTTCTTTTTTAGGGACGGGGTCTCACAGTGTTGCCCAGGCTGGTCCTGAACTGCTAGGTTTCTCCCACCTCAACCTCCCAAGTAGTTGGGACTATGTGGTACAAATATGCCCAACCTACCAGAGTGACTTCGGTGAATGTGGAGTTAGTTGGAAAGTATGCTGACAATCAGAAGCTGGCTTTAGCATATGATCTAGTTTCCAACAATCAGATGTACCCATTCAGGACATTTATGTGACAGCAAGCAACGTGATGCTTCAGCTGCACTCTGGGTTACTGTATTTTCTGACAAATTCCATGAAGGACGGATCTGGTTCCTCTGGGCAGGTAGAGAGGATGGGTTTCCACTAGGATATCCTTGTGATGTGGGATGGGTGTTCTTTGTGGCGTGGTCTTTCTTGGACGTTGTTTCTAGCTATGTTTATCCAAGTCTGATTTTCTGGCCCTCTGAGAGATCTCTGAGCTAAATAGTATCTTTTAATCTCTTTCTGCTTAAACTAGCCCAGTCACAGCCAGCTACATAATCTGTGGGGCTCAGAGCGAAATGAAAATGTAAGTCCTCTTGTTCCAACACAGGGGAAAATGTGTTGTTATCTGTACTAAAATATAAAGTATTTTTTTCTGTCATTGCTCCCTCCACTTGTCAAAGTGTTTTTAAATTTGCTTTTTAATTTCACCCAACAAAAAGTTAAATTTTTTAATTCTTAGGATGAATTTTACCATTCATCTTTATATTATGTAATGTGATTTTAAAATGTAAATATAAGAGCATTTCAATTGTATGTGGAATCACCAAAATTATACATTCATAGCTTGTAAATGCATATGTAGTTTGTGCTATCAGCACTGTAAACTCTGCACAAAACTAACTCAACTATTTTTATTTTCCATCTTGATATGCACACATTCTACCAACATTCTCTGTTTCTGCTTACTGATGAGTAAGGAAGAAAGAAAGGAAAGGGAGCTCTGAGTTGCCCTACTTTTCTGTTTCATTCTTTGTCATCATTTTTCGTATAAATGATTGGCTAATCGCAGGAAGTAACAGATGAGTAAGGAAGGATGTGATGTAGTCACATGTGTTCCTTAAGATGCTGTTGCTGCCCTTCTGTGCCTAAAGCAAGTTCTGATTTGAATGCAAAGTATAGCCTCTTAGAACTGTCTATGCCTCCACTAACTCAGTCATAGATGTAACATGCTTGTCTTGTATTAACTTTGTTATTCTCTTGAGTTCCTGCACCTCATAGGTCCACCAGAATCCTTTGTCATGAGGTGTCATGGAGACCATATGCAAATAGAGTAGCAAGGCAGAAAGGACACACATCATCTCCTCTGCTTGCATGTTATGCTCTGCTATGCCACTGGACTTACAAAACAGATAGCCAAACATAAAAGTATTACAATTTTAAAGACAGTGACTGTACAGCATTAAACCAAGCACTGGGCCCTGTGTGACTATACATGTTGCATGTTGATGAAGTTGATGGCTCTGAGCTCTTGGGTTTCTCAAATGGGGCTTCTGGTATTTTGGGTGACACAGTTTTTCATTGTGCAGGACATTTAACATCCCTGGTCCCTGTGCACTACCTGCCACTGTAGCAATAAAAACTTCCCCATATCAAAATGTCCCCGAAGAGGAGTTGCCGCTCTCCACTGAACTCCTAGAGTAGACTCCACTATATACAGCTATGAACCATGAGCACTACAGGGTTGAATTTAAAAGGATTTCAAACTCTCATACCCTAGACAGCAGAATTATGATGACTTTTTCCGTATTGTCAGAAAAATAATACCACCTACATTGATGATGAAACAAATATTTGAGATAACTTAAAGGTGATTAGTGAGTTCTGTGTGTAACATACATATAAATGGTAGTTGACTACAGATAAAAGGCAATTTCTGAGAGTTTAAATAAAAGAAAAAAGAACAAAGCACCACAAAAAAGCAAAGAGAACCATCTTACCTTCATTATCTTCATCAGATATCCCCAGGAAAAACTAAGTAAGTTGTCATAATAAGCTATGCTACTTTTATTATATTGGAGTTGGAATTTAGTTCCATTGTGTCCCTTTTTTTTTTTTTTAAGGCATAGTTCTTGATTTAAGAATATTAACCTTATCAGGGCCAGGCACAGTGGCTCAATCCTGTAATCACAGCATTTTGGGAGGTCAAGGCAGGCAGATTCCTTAAGCCCAGGAGTTTGAGACCAGCTGGGCAACATGGCAAAATTCCATCTCTATAAGAAATAGAAAAATTAGCCAGATGTGATGGTGCACACTTGTAATCCGAGCTACTTGGGGGCTGAGGTGGGAGGACAGTTTGAGCCTGGGGAGGTCAAGGCTGCAGTGAGCCTTGAGCCTTATGAGCAAAGGATTCTGGTGGACCTATGAAGTACAGGAACTCAAAAGAGTAACAAAGTTCATATTAGACAAACATGTTACATCTATGACTGAGCTAGTGGATTCATAGTGTTGCCACTATACTGCAGCCTGGTCAGCAGAGTGAGACCCTGTCTCAAAAAAAAAAAAAAAAGTTCTAGCTCTATAGACCTAACTCTGTCTTTGCTAACTGTGAACTTCAGTTTCTGTGAGTCTTGGTTTTCTCATCAATAAAACGGGGGAAACTTACCTTAGGTTCTAAATCATTTCAACAAAAGTGATTTTATTTAAAAAGTAAGTTTACCAATAATACATTTATTGGCCAGGCAGGATGGCTCACACCTCTAATTCCAGCACTTTGGGAGGCAGAGGCAGGAGGATTGCCTGAGTCCAGGAGTTTGAAAACAGCCTGGGCAACATGGTAAAACTGTCTCTACAAAAATTAGTGGTCAGGCGCAGTGGCTCACTCCTGTAATCCCAACACTTTGGGAGGCCGAGGTGGGTGGATCACCTGAGGCCAGGAGTTTGAGACCAGTCTGACCAACATGGAGAAACCTTGTCTCTACTAAAAATACAAAATTAGCTGGGTGTGGTGGCCCATGCTTGTAATCTCAGCTACTCTGGTGGCTGAGGCAAGAGAATCACTTGAAGCCGGGAGGCCGAAGTTGCGGTGAGCCGAGGTCACACCACTGCACTCTAGCCTGGACAACAAGAACAAAACTTCGTCTCAAAAACAAAACAAAACAAAAATTAGCCAGGCATGGTGGTGCATGTTTGTAGTCCGAGATTGTAGCTATTTGGGACTGAAAGGCTGCTTGGTTGAAAGGTGGGAAGATCACTTATGCCCAAGAGGTCGAGGTTGCTATACAACTGCACTCCAGTGTGAGGGTAGAGCAAGACCATGTCTCAAAAAAAAAAATTTTTTTTATTAAGTATATTCAGGGTCAGTATTCTCTGAAACAAATATTTGGTAAATATAGCGAACTGATTTGTTGGCAAATTACCTTTTAACAAATTGGACTACTTTCCATTCTTAGGAGGGATATTATAAGGATTAAATGAAGTATTGCCAAAAGTACTTAGCAAAATTCTGAATACACCTTAGCTGTAATCCCCCAACATTCATACTTCAAATCTTGCCTATTCTTTCTCCTGAACATTCCCCATTTCTGTCCACATAATCATTATCCTTTTGCAGTCTTTCATTAGCTTTAGGCATACTATTGCAATAGTCGATTGATTGCTTGGCTTATTCCCCACTAAACTTTTTTTCTACTGTACTGCAAGGGTGAGCTGTCTACCATATAAATTTTAAGTTATCATCTATGTCAAATTATCATCTATTGCCATAAAAACAATGTTTATGGCATACCAACTTCATGATTTGGCCTAGGTAGATATTCGACTTCATACCTTTTCACATTCTTTTCCATTTATCTTCTAGCACTACTGAGGTATTACAGCCTCATAAACATGGCTTTCTTTTTGAAAAATTATCAAATCTCTGTGCATTTGCCTTTCTAACTGGCATAGTACCTTCTCCCTTCTTGTCTCTTGGCAAAATTATTATTTGTCTTTCAAGTTTTAGCTCAAATGCCATTTCCTTGTAAAGGTTTCCCTGATTTCCTCAAACAAATTTAGGCGTTATTTCTAGGCTTCCACTTCTGTTTGTACATGCTTCTATTATAATGCTTGTATTATTGTAGTTGTTAGTCTGTCATTCTAATAGACTGTTATCTTCTTGAAGCAAACCATGTCTTTTCATCTTTTATATACTAGATCCAAGTATAATGCCTAGAATAAAGTTACCAACATTTGTTGAATTAAATTTAAAAATCTATTTGCAGCTCTCTCTACTGCCTGCCCAACACCCCTCCATTACTATCAGTAAGCTAAGGTCCAAAACAATAAAGCTGTTTTATGGAACCAATGTCTCCTAACTCCAGATTTATTACTTTTACTCCTATACTTAGAGAATCTTCTAAGCAGCATCTATATAAGTAGTCATTTCTATTGTAAGAAACACTGTCTTGTCACTGTTTTTTCATTCATCTTTAAGGAATAGGTAGAAGGGCATAGTGATTTGACGAGTGACAGTATTTTCTTTCTTATTCAATAATTTAGATAGTTTGTTTTCTAGTAAATTTGGTAGAGTTCAAGCTAAATTATTTTTTAATCTTTAGAAATTATTTTAATAGAGATGAGGTTTCTCACTATATTGCCTATGTCTCAGATTTCTGGGCTCAAGTGATCCTCCTGCCTCTGCCTCCCAAAGTGCTGAGATAATAGGTGTGAGCCACTATGCCCTGCTAAATTATTCTTTTTGAGACAGGGTCTCACTCAGTCTCCCAGGGTGGGGTGCAGTGACCCAATCTCAGCTCATTGCAGTCTTGACTTCCTGGGCTAAAGCAATCCTTCCACCTCAGCCTCCTGAGTAGCTGGGACTTCAGACATGCATCTCTACACCCAGCTAATTTTCATATTTTTTTGAGAGACTGGGTTTCACTATGTTCCCCAAACTGGTCTTGTACTCCTGAGCTCAAGCCATCCACCTGCCTTGGCCTCCCAAAGTACTGGGATTAAAGGTGTGAGCCATAATGGCTCCTGGCCTCAAGCTAAATTATTCTTTGTGTCATCCCTTTTCTTTCCTTCACTCTTAGATAACTTAATTTTCTTAATTACTGTAGGGCCAAATGTCTGAATCATTTAGTCCACTGGTCCTCAACCAGGGATAATTTTGCCCCCCAGGGCAAAATTATTTGGCAATAGATATTTGGCAGGATATCTGGTGGCATTTTTTATTATCACATCTTACAATGCAGAGGGCAGCCCCTGCAACACAAAGAATTATCTGGTCCAAAGTGTCAATAGTGCAGGTATTGAAAAACCCTGGCATAGTTTAAAGTATATTTTTACCCAGCCCTTCACCCAGTCTCTTGCCTTTATGAAATCATGATGGAAAAGAGACTCATTCCCTTTCAGAGGGATTTGGAAGCCCTAAGTAAATATGGCAAACTTTGGAGGCAATTGCTGTCAACCATACAAAGTCCCAAAAGGCTTTATGCAGGTTTCCCCAATTTCTCCATAACACCTGCCTGGGTACAAGGTAGGCACATAAATATTTATTGCCTATATGATTAACAATAAAATATTTCTTGGCCAAAAGGAATATTTTATTTCTTTTATTTTTCTCTCTTTAAACCAAAGGAAAGTCAGATTTACCATGTGGTGAGAGGTGAATTTCCTGAACAGAGATCTTTATTCTTTTTACCCAATTAATTTACTTAGTTACTCAGAGAAGCAAAACTTTCTGAAACAACTCTCCGACTTCTGTAAATTAGCAATAATAGTCTTCAGGGAGGGACCAATGAGCCTATAAATTAAAGATGATATTTGAGGAACAAAAAATAAAAGAAACTCTTAGAATAGTGCAATATTAAAACTGATACCTGAGTTCTCCAGGACCCTCATTTAAATTATATAACTAGAATTGATATTGGAGCATTTCCAATGGATAATATTATAGATAGATAGGAGGAGACCAAACACACAGAGTAAGGATAGATAAAATTCCCAATTTAAATAATTAAGATTCAAAGTCTCAGAAGCAAGGTATCTATTTGGACCCACGTATCTCAGGGTAGTTTCCCCTGGCCCCAAAGTTCCCACAGCATTTTTATATTCACAGTGTAAATCACATTCCAGAAAAACTTCCACTAAAAAGCTCTTTACTAAGACTAGGCAGGGTGGCTCATGCCTGTAATCCCAGCACTGTGGAAGACCAAGGTGAAAGAATTGCTTGAGCCCAGAAGTTTGAGACCAGCTTGGGCAACATAGTGAAACCTTGTCTCCCAAAACAGTAAAAATTAGCCAGGTGTGGTGATGTATGCCTGTAGTCCCACCTATGCAGGAGGCTGAGGCAGGAGGATTGCTGGAGCCTAAGAGGTTGAGGCTGCAGTGAGCCGTGATCACCACTGCGCTCTAGCCTGGGTCACAGAGCAAGACCCTGTCTGAAAAAAGCAAACACACACACACACACACAAACTTCGTTATTGACAATGGATTCTCCTAGATTTCGCTTTATTTTACATCCTCATTCCAGAGGCTAGAAAAGGCTATTTATTCTCAGGTGTGTAAATATACGTAAGTCCTTATATTTCTTCATTTTCTCAAAAAAAAAATGTATTTTTCCAATTTTAAAAATTTTAAATACATAGTATGGAAAGTATGAAAGACAATAGAGAAAAATATAGAACATTCAATCTCACCCAGTGGAAGTCATGATTGACATTCTAGTCCATTCTGTTTCTAGAAAATTTTTCTGTAAATATATAGAGGAAATAATGTCCTAGTTTTTTTCACTTTGCATTATAACAAGCATTTTCCATGTAAATTAAAACTCTTCATATACATT
Organism: Cebus imitator; assembly: GCF_001604975.1. Taxonomy (NCBI): domain Eukaryota; kingdom Metazoa; phylum Chordata; class Mammalia; order Primates; family Cebidae; genus Cebus; species Cebus imitator. The sequence continues at coordinate 1,753,070 of NW_016107728.1, read as the reverse complement.
GTTTTAATGGCTGCAAAATATGCTGTGCTGTGGATATATGATAATTTACCTAACCATTTTCTCACTGCTGGCAAACAACAGAATGGTTCAGATTTTACATTCCCATATATATCAAACTGAGCATTTTTAGGCTGAAAATTTTGCTCCATTTTGGATCCTATCCTGAATTTTTCAAGGAACTTACTTTATAGTTCACCTTTTTATATCACCAATTCTTGATATATGCCATGTTCCTTATCCACAGAAAAGAGAATTGCATGTGATACTCATTCTGCCTTTGCTCTTCCTTTCCCTGTCTCTTTTGCCCAGTTAACTCACCCTTTTCTCCCCTAAAGTTTTCCTGTGTTAGTACTTACACAAAATATAAAGTTGGAATAGGAAAAAGATTTTTAAATAGAGGTTTGTTTGTTTAAGTTCTGGGATACATGTGCAGAATGTGCAGGTTTGTTACTTAAGTTAGGTTTACATGTGCCGTGGTGGTTTGCTGCATCTGTCAACCCATCATCTAGGTTTTAAGCCCCACATGCATTAGGTGTTTGTCCTAAAGCTCTACCTCCTTTCCCTCCCTGTGTCTATGTGTTCTCATTGTTAATAGAGGTTTTTGTAGGTTTTTTTTAATAGAAATTTCATAGATAATAATTACATCAGCTTAACTGTTTTCACTCAGTCACCTTTTTGTTTTTTATTTTATTTTATTTTTGAGATAGAATCTCACTCTGTCACCCAGGCTGGTGTGCAGTGGTGTGATCTTGGCTCACTGCAACCTCTGCTTCCTGAGTTCAAGTGATTCTCCTGCCTGAGCTTCCCAAATAGCTGGGATTACAGGTGCCCACCACCACACCCAGCTAATTTTTGTATTTTTAGTAGAAATGGGGTTTCGCCATGTTGGCCAGGGTGGTGTCAAACTCCTGACCTCAGGTGATCCACCTGCCTTGGCCTTGCAAAGTGCTGGGATTACAGGTGTGAGCCACCACACCCGACCTAGTTACCTATGTTAAACATGCATTTTATTGCTCAATTCTAAGCTTTTTGTATTTTAACTTTTTATTAACTTACTGATATTTATAAAATCCTATGTTAAATGATGTGGTTGATTTTTTTAAGAGTAAGACATGGCCCTGGACTCCAATATTACATAATTGACCAGTAAGTTGTAAGTTTCTTGACATTAGGAATCATATTCTACATTTCCTTTTTTTTTTTTTTTTAAGATAGGGTCTTGCTCTGTTGCTCTGGCTGGAGTGCAGTGGCACGATCACACTTCACTGCAACCTGACCTCTGGGCCTAAGCAACCCTCCCACCTCAGCCTCCCAAGTCACTGGGGCCACAGGCATGTGCCACTGCTCCTGGCTAATCTTTTTATTTTTGTAGGGTTTCCCAATATTTCCCAGGCTGGTCTTAAACTCCCAGGCTCAAGGGATCCTCCCAGCTGGGCCTCCCAAAGTGCTGGGATGACAGGCAGGAACCACCATGCCCTGCCTGCCCATTTCCCTTTTCCTTTTGCACAGTACCAGATATATGGTTGGTACTGCAGAAATAATTTTCCCCGGCCCTCTACATTGATCATTTGATTACCAAATAGTGTCTGTCTGGCCACTTATTTTTGACTTGGACAAAATATTCCACTTTCTGAGGTAGACAGTGATATTCTGAAGCCATCAGTAAGAGTAATTTTCAGCTTGGTTGAAAGTGGACATTCTTTGTGTAAAGGTCAGCCTGTCAGGAAATAGCATGCTACTCTGTTCTTTTAAGATAATTTTTAAAAACCTTTGTATATGTGTGTTGTTTTTTTTTTCTTTTGTTTCTATGTGTGTTTTTATACTTAACAAAATATGTAGTGAGAAACTATACCTAGTGGTCTCACCAGATGTTCTCAAATCAGAGCTGGGGCAATCTAGTTTTAATTTATTTTTAAAACATTTATTTTCACAAATGTATGAGAGCAAGAGCTGGTATTTTTCTTGCTTGAATTAGCAGGTAATTTCATTCTCCATTCCTCTTTAGCAGGGAAAGTCTAGCCTTAGGATGAAAATGTGAACCAGAGGTTCTTGCCAAGTCTGCACAGTAGTACAAAGATTAGTTTTATGAATGAAGGAAAACATTACTCATTTTTCTTAAGCAGCTTCTTCTGCATTTGTATGAAATGTTTTTAGACTGAAAGCTCATAGGGAAAGGGGAAGGATCCTCATTCTAGAATATCTTTTCCCCTGTTTTTAGCATATTGGTAGTCTTTCAGGACTTAATTTAAGACTTTGACACTTGGCTTACAGTCTTCCTCCTTCACTGAATTCCTGCCCTCATCCTGAGTAAATTCATCACCCTAGTAGGCAGCCCATCTAATACTGTTGGGAAGAGAAGGTTATACTGTGTTATGTATTAATCTCTACCATCTGAACCTTATACCCTGTATGCCAAAGTATAGTGTTATAATTCTCCTTTGCGTACCCAAAATTAACAATAGGCTGAATCATTTGATTATCATTCCCTCTGTCTGACTCTAACGTACCTTTTGTCCTTTCAGATTTTACTTTACAGTTTTGGGTCTAGTTTATCTGGTAAGGTACATTTCTAATATTTTTTAAAATAAATATTCAGTCAAAAAGAGCATGTCTTAGACATCATGGGATGAAATGATAACTGAAGGAAAATGACTCCTAGGAATAGTTACCCTATTTAAAGAGGCTTTCATAAATCAAAGTAGTCTCTAGTTGTAATTCAGGGCCAGAGGCCTCAGGCCCAAGAGCTTTGAGTTTTTTCATTCTTGACTTTCCCAGCTTCCCCTTTGTTCCCAAAGATTTTTCTAAAAACATACTTCTTTTTTCCCCTGCGGTAGCAGGGAAAGCAGCACTATATGGGTGGGGAATAGTGATGGGGACTATTGGTATGTATAGGTAATTTATTGAATGACAGTAGATAATATTCTGCTAAGAGTTTAAACTCTGCAGCCCAATTTCCCTACTTAACTGATCCATAACTTGGGCAAATTACTTTCTGTGCCTCATTTTTTCGGTCTATAATAAACAGATAATAATACTAGTACCTACCTCATAGTGTCGTTGTAGAGATTGAATTACATGTATTAAATGAGTTAACACCTTAGACTGCTAAGCACTCAATAAGTGTAAGCTATTATTCATAATTTAGAGGCAGCTTCTGCGTTTCCTAAAATGTACTTATTCAGCAAGAAGAAGAATGATGTAATAATGAAAGGTAGGGGTTTTTAAAATTCCATTAATTGGATATAAAAAGTAGGTTCTAAGAATTTCAAAAAACCCAAGAAATTATTTATACCATTGGTGTTTAACCAGTTATATGCATCAGAATCATTTATGAGGCGTTGTAAATATACATTTATCCAGGCCCTTTCTTCTCATATCTACCAAGTCAAAATGTCCACAGGCAATTCCAATGCAGTCTTTCTGTCAAGACCATTGAAATAATCCAAGTCTTTAGATTTTACGATGAAGAAATTGAGACTCAAAGTAAATGAGTTGCCTAAAACCCCATGGGGTAAGTGAGATCCAGGTTACCTGCCTCCTTGGTAAGCGATCTTCCTATTCTTCTGTGTTGCCACCAAATATATTAACTTTTGAGGAAACTAGTATGGGAGCTTATCCTTCTGTCAGTTATATCAAGAATAATAATATAGGCTTTAAAACTTACTTTATTCAGCATTTAATTCAAAATGACAAAATTCTAGCCAGGCATGGTGGCTCACATTTGTAATCTCAGCACTTTGGGAGGCTGAGGTGGGAGAATCCCTTGAAGCCAGGAGTTTGAGAACAGCCTGAACAACATAGTGAGACTCCATCAACATTAAAAAAAAAAAAAAAAAAAACTAGCCAGGGGTGGTGGTGTGCACCTGTGGTCCCAGCTACAAGGGAGGCTGACGTGGAAGGATTGCTTGAGCCCAGGAGATCAAGGCTACAGCAAGCCACGATCACACCACTGCATTCTAACCTGGGCAACCGAGTAAGACCATCTCAAAAAAAATTTTTTTTTAATTTTACCATTTATGCAGAGGACTATTGCACGTTTATGGTAGAACTGAAAGGGAATTTTGCTGTCCTTTTCATGAGGACATTAGTCTTTGCCACAATGCTTACTACTAATGAGTACAAGGAAACGCTGTGTGGGACAGAGAGTTGCTTGATCCAACCTCACAGACTGACAGGCAAACAAATGTTTCATAGGGCCAAGTAGCTATAGGAATTAAACTTTTTAAAGCTCTCAATAACAGAATATATACTTCTTATTATTAGAGTATGTGAAATATTTTAAAGAATTTTTAAACCTTTATAAAATATTCTCAGAATTTCTAGTCTATGAACAGTTGATGTGGAAAAATCAGTGGTTATTAGGTACACTGTTATTGCAGCTTCACTGATAGATTAGAAATCTAAAAAATGTAGCAAAAATAAGTTTTTGTATTTGATATTGGGTGCTGTGATATTTTCTCTCTTAAAATATGTTTTTTCCTTTTCCATAATATAAAGGAATCAAAAAATACATTACAACTTGTATGTGAAGGTGTGCAAATCTGTGAAACAAATTAAGGTGACAGGGCAGAAGCGAGAAAGTAAAGTCCAAATGAGATCCACCTCTCAAAGCAGGTTCTGTGTAATTTCTCTGTAATTGCTATAATAAATTTTTTATTTTCATGTATGTGTTTCTTTGCTAGAGATGATATTGGGTGCCAACCAAACTTATAATTTTTAGGTGATGATTTTACCAACAAACCACTTACCTTGATGAATGCTCTGCACAGGCCTCCCTCTGATTTCAGCAGCCCAGAAATGCCTGGCACAGTCACAGCCTGACTACCTCAAGGGGATCAGCCCCAAACACTAAGTCTATATTATAAACATCCATTTATTCATCTTTTCAGCAGATTTTACTTATTGCCCACTATGTGTAAAGTACTACAGAAGTTTCTGGGGATATAGAAGATTAGCGACAGAAAGTTCCTAAGGCTCTTAAAATCTGGTAGGACAAACAATACAAGTACATAATGATAATTTAAGACACTGTGTTAACTACTAGAAGTTATATATACAAATACGACAGTAATTAACAAAAGCTTCAAATAGAGCCTTAAGTAATTAAGGCATAGAGTACAAGGGTACATTACCAATAACCTAGAGTGGTACGTCACTGACAGGTGGCAAATTAACTAGACTTTGAAGGTAAGATATGAAAGAGATCATGGAAGACATCTTACAAAAACCTGGAACCAACAAGAGCAGAAAAAACGTTTTGTTAAAGAAACCTTATTTATCTAGACTGTTTGACAGTGTAATGAGGAATAGAAGAAAGCTTAGAAAAATTTGCTAGAACCAAGTTCTGGAAGGCTTTAAATGGTGAAGAGTTTACAGTTGACTCCCAATAGGGGTCAGAAGGTTTTGAGCAGGAAATTATAATTGGCTTGATTTAGCAGTGGTATGTAGGAAGAAGTTGGTGGTGAGACGATAAGCAGGCAGAGACTATAAACTAGTAATTTAAAGTAGGGAGGGTCTGGAGATGACTTTCTTCATGTCATTAAATCCTGTTATGTATGAGGTGCTATGCTAGGTGCTGGGGATAGAGTGAGGACTAGGTCCTTGCCATGAGGGAGTTTTCAGTTTAGTGAGAGACATTGATATCTTAAAGGCTCTTTGAGGGGTCTCGGTCCGAAATTTGGTACTCTGCTTCTTACTCTTGCCTAATTACTATTATGGCTATTAGATCCTCATTTTACAATGGACCGTATTTCCTACCCTCTCAAACTGCTTTTTCATTTTTTGTGTCATCTAAGTTAAAAATATCGCAACCACTTGTATATGGAGAAAAGCAATTTATTACTTAAAATAAGTTAAGACATGAATACTGCACCAGAGAAACCAAAGAAGAAAATGACATGTGTCTTAAAGAGAGAACTGAAGATGATGTGGAGGTTATGTTAGGGGCAAAAAAACTAGTTAAGAGGCTGTCGTAGTAGTCTACCTGCTTAATTAAGAGGGACTGAACTAAAACAATATGAAAAGGA
>NW_016107728.1:1737990-1741119 GCF_001604975.1 Cebus imitator | reverse complement strand
CTTTTTAAACAGATGAATGGGCGACTTCCCATGGCTCCAATCACCAGCCAAAAGGGCACCCAGACCAGTGTATTTTGTACGGAGAACCGCTGTGCCTGGGCGCTGACAAAGCAGCTGCATGGGGCAAAGCAGCTGCGCCAGCAGACACAGTCACGCTGGCCGAAACAGCTGCGCTGGCGACCCGTGGAGCTCCTCCACCTGGGAATTTCCTAGTCTGTGGGCAATAAAAATGCGACGTCCACTCACCCTCTGTGCTTTCACTGGGAGCTGCAATCCTGAGCTGTTCCTAAACAGCCATCTTGGATCCCCTCTCGATAAATCTTTCTTTTGCATTAGTTAGACCACATTAGTTACTAGTGCTTACAGTATTAAAAAAAAACACACAAAACAAAACAGAAAACCACCGCAATTGACATTGTATGTGACATTTAAAGCACCCATGGATAACTAGGAGGAAACTATTACAGAGTTGGAAATACGGAACTAGAAGTGTGGTTCTCAAGGTGTGGTCACTGATGCAGCATCAGCATCACTTGGGTACTTACTAAAAATGCAAATTGTCATGTCCTACCCCAGAGTTACTGAATCTGAAACTGGGAGTGAGGCCCCAGCAGTCTGAATATTAACAAGCCATCCCAGTGATTCTGATGCATATTGTAGTTTGAGGACCAACTGAACTAGAGCTTAAAATAGAGATTAGGAATAGAAATAAAGATGTGTGTATGTCAGATATATAAGAGTCACTCTTGAGAGAATTTATAAGCTCCCAGAAGAGGGGAAGAGAGAAGATGAGCCCTTGAAGTAAATGGAGCAACCAAAGAAATAAAAACTAGTGGAGTACAATAAAAGAGGGAGAAACTTAACAGTGGCATGAAGTGACCTATAGTGTCAGGTGCTGTACAGAGGCCAGGGTGGATGAGGATAGTGCCAAAGCTATAGGACTGACCATTAGGCGGATTTTGATGTCAGTTAAAAGAGAAGTGGTACAGATAACAAGAATAAATGGAAAAGGCATACAAGGAAAAACCAAAGGATACTTTTTGCAGCAGTTTGGGAATACAAGAAAGGAAATTAGAGTAATATGGTCAGGATGAGGTTTTTCAGGGTAGATGCTTCATTTAGCTTTTGCTATATAACAAACACTCTAAAATAAAATGGTTTAAGACAATTATTATAGCTCAAATGTCTGAGGGTTGGCTCATCTCAGCTGGGCTTGCTCATACATCTGCAGACATACTGGGAGCTTGCTCTAGGCTGGACACTTACCTATCATCCTCCTCCTAGGACTGTCCCACGCATTTAGGCATATCTTTCTCATGGAGATGGAAAAAGTGTTTAAGAGGGCAAACAGAAACATACTAAGTCTCTTGACACATGGACTCTAAACTGACACTGGCACTTCTACCTCATTCTAGTGACCGAAGCAATTTATGTGGCCAAGCCCGTATTCAAGGAGCAGAAAAACGGAATTATCCTCTTTAGAGAACTTGCAAAGTGACATAGCAAAGGGCATGTATTCATAGAGAGATGAAGTATTAGGACCCTTAATACCACAGTAGGAGGCCAGGAGTGGCAGCTCTTGCCTATAATCCCAGCACTTTGGGAGACCAAAGAGGGAGGCTCCTTTGAGCACAGGAGTTCAAGACCAGCCTGGGCAACATAGGGAGACCCTGTCTCTACAAAAAAAATTTTAAATTAGGCAGGTGTGATGGCATGTGCTTGTAGTCCCAGCTACTAGAGAGGCTGATGCAAGAGGATTGCTTGAGCCCAGGAAGTTGAAGCTTCAGTGAGCTGTGATTGTATCATTGCACTCCAGCCTGGGAGACAGCAAAGCAAGACTCTGTCTCAGAACAAAATAAAACACAGTAGAGATGACCTGAACATGCTTGAACGTATAAGAGAAGGAATATGTAGAATGAGGAAGAAAGAGAAGTAAGGAGAAAGACAAAAGTTCAGAGAATTAACCTTTGAAAACAGAAAGGATACCTCTGGGAATGGAAAGAAGGGAATTTGATTGGATTGAATTTAACAAAATCCAAGACACTCAGTTTAATTTGAATTTTAGATAATAATTTTTTAGTACGTATGTCTCGTGCAACACTAGGCTCAGTACCTTTGCTATTTTTCATTATCTTAAGTACTATTTACGTATTTCTGTAATGTAATATTTGGGACATACTTAAACTTTTCTTGATTATTTTAAATTCAAATTTAACTGGACATCCTCTATTTTATTTGGCAACCCTACTTTGGATGGGTTTTAAATAAATCCATGATAAGGTAATCTATAAAGGGATAGATGGGCATATTCGGGGATGTAGTTTTAGAAAAAGTTCGAAACCACTGCATAGATGCTGCATAGTGTCAGCGAAAGGATTGCTGAGCAGTAATGAACTCACTTAAAAGCAAGTGGCATGACTTTTCATGGATTAAATCACTACTAAGAAGAGTAATAGCAGAGATTGCTGGTTCAAGGGACCACTTTGGTTTGACTCTAGCTAGTGAGGCCTGAGCAGGAGATTTGGGAATAATTAAAATGACTAGAGTCCAGGCTGTACAGGAAAGCAAGTGAAACCAGAAGATGAATTGGAAGGGACTGAGAGTCTGGCAGTCACAATGAGTCAAAGAGGTGGAAGTTCACAGGGAAGAAACTCAGAATTTACAATCTTGGGAGGAATAATTATCAATGATAATGGGGTTAAAAATCCAATTTCACATTTATTTTTACTAAATTAAAAGTAAGAGCTCTGGAGAAAGGATACTTGGTTTTGAATTCTGGGTGTGTGATCTTGGCCAAGTAATTTAATTTCTTTGTGTCTTATCTCTTTATTTGAAAAATAGTAATAATAATGGTTCTTGGGGCTTGGTGGCTCATGTCTGTAATCCCAGCACTTTGGGAGGCTGAGGCAGGTGGATCACTTGAGGTCAGGAGTTCGAGACTGGCCTGGCCAACATGATGAAACCCTGTCTCCATTAAAAATACAAAAATTAGCCAGGCATGGTGATGTGGGCCTGTAATTCCAGCTACTCGGGAGGCTGAGGCAGGAGAATCTCTTGAACCTGGGAGGCAGAGGTTGCAGTGAGCCAGGATTACGCCACTACACTCCAGCCTGGGTGACAGAGCAAGAC
>NW_016107728.1:1695616-1737979 GCF_001604975.1 Cebus imitator | reverse complement strand
AAAAAAAAAAAAAAAGAAAGAAAAAGAAAAAAAAGAAAAATCGTTCTTACCTTATAAGGTTATTGTGAGGATTAAATGAAATAAACCATATCAAATACCTAGAACAGTATGTATGGTAAATAGTAAGTCCTCAAGTGTTTGCTATGTTTATTATTTTAAATATCACTTAAGTGTATCTATAATCACTATATATGAGTGCCTTAGAGAATATTACTTTAAAGAAAAAATGGCAAGTATACATTATATATTTTCCTCCTTAGCTAGCAAATGCTGTATTTGGTAAAAACAAACAGAATTATCCATCTGTTGAAGTTGAAGCTCACACAACTTTTACTATTTAAAGTTGTTTTCTTTACTGTTATTACAAGAAAATAATTATCGTACTCAAGTCATATTTGTCTCATTTCCCTGTAGGTGACCATGCTTTGGGATTTTCATAGTTTGAGTAATTCCTATGGGCTCTACCACCCAGCGAGTTAAAGAAGACAAGATTCCACCCCGGGGGTTTGGTTCTGGGAATGTAAGCAGCTTGTTTTCATGAGATCTGCACCTTGATCTGGCCTGCTATTAGGATCTGTGCTGGTGGTGGTGGTGGTAGTGGCTGTCTTGTTTTAGTTGTTTCTTTTATCTTACACAGATTTTTGTAAGTTATTTGCATATAAAGATTTTTGAAAAGTGAATGTTTTATGGGAGCATCTTGCTTATACAAAGAAAAATTAAAACTATTTTAAAATAATCACTCATGTGTTATACTTGTCTATTCTAAAATAAATGAAAATATTAATGTTGTTGTCTTGAAGGAAAATGAAGACCAGGAAAATGGCTATGCTCTTAAGTTTTAAAATAAGGTAATATTGTTCTCTGTTTGAATGGAGCCTTCTAAGGAATTACCACAGTCACATACACAATCGACTTAAATGCATTCTTTATCTTTAAAAGGAAGCAGAATAGGATCATTGAGTAAATCACATGTGTTCACAGTCTTGTCTGGTGTAATCATATACTACACAAACATATTATTCTGCAGTCAGGAGGGGAAGGGGACATTTGAAGCAGGACTTGCCCTTGAGGAGGCGTTTTTTCTGTTTAACGAATAGTGCAGTGAAAGACCACACAGTAGAAGATAACAAAATATCTTCCGTGCCACCCCCACTTTTATATTTTCTCATTCTCCTTTGTTCTCTAAGGACATCTGTTGTAATGATTATTCTGTAAAACTCATAGGTACTTAGCAGAAGGCATATCATATTTCATTATTTTGTCTACTTAATCATTGCTTTCTTTTATATCATTGCAATTGTGGGTTTTAAAAATATTTTGTTTATAAAATAAATGAAAGTACATTACAGAAAATTTATTAGTTAACTGTAGATACCTAAAGAGTAAAAGTTTCAACTCTAAATTTAATAAAATTATATCTTAGGAAGCCCAGTAGGCTTTTATTAAACTACATCTTAAAGAGATAAATATACTAAAAAGAGATACTTCAAAAGATGAATTTTCCTTTCTATATTAATTGCAATGGATTTTTAGATACTTTAAAATAAAATGGAAATATATAAAAGTAGTGTTGAGACATTGTATTTGAAAAATTAATGGGAATATATATTTTGCTTGTATGGTTCTGAAAGTACTAATTGGTAATTGAATTAAATCATAAAATATCAGAGTTGAGATTAAAATAAAGTAAGAGCTAAAATTAAATGATCTCTTCGGAGACTTAATAGAGATCTTTCATTTGTGCCAAATTTAGTAAGATTTGCCTCAATTCCATTTTATTTGTGGTATATATTGATTTTTTTAAATGTCGTGTAAGCATTTGAAAGTCATTCTTATTTATGAACAACAGTTATGTGAGATTTTTGAAGATCCAAAATAGATGCATTATTTCAAATGTTTTCTACATTTTGATAGTTGGTTTGCTGTCTATATCATGGTTGCAATTCAAAATTCAAGATTTTTCTTTTTATTAGAGATTCTTTACATTGCCACCCAATTTCAGCTTAAGTTGATCCTTTGGGAATTTGTGGAATTTATGTTTGAAGGGTTTAAAAAATTTTATGAAAACTTTTAAACATATACAAAAATAAAGCAAATAACATGATGAACCTCCAAGTAATGTTTGAGTTTTTAGTAATATGTTAGTACAGGTACTGTGATTGTTGATGCAACAATCAGGAACTCAAAAAATGTTTGTTACTTAATGCATACTTGAAAGAATTTGTAAATCAAAATTTAAAAAATATCCCTCCATTTCCCAATCTATGACAATATATTTCAAAAACTTGGTGGTCAGCCAGTTTTTGGACCTACAAATGTGTTTTTCATAGAAAACAATCTTAAAATGGCTATTAGATTTTCAGGCCAGCTCTCAGTAAATTATCTAATTCATAGTTTAGGGAAACTTACCCATCATTTTTAACGTTGTGTCAACAGGAAAAATGCCTCTTTAAAATATTTTTTTCTTTTTTTATTTGAGTCTCATTCTGTCACCCAGGCTGGAGTACAGTGAGACAATCATAACTCACTATAGCCTCTAACTCCTAGGCTCAAGCGATCCTCCTGCCTCAGCCTCCTGAGTAGTTAGGGCTACAGGTGCATACCACAATGCCTGGCTAATTTAAAATTTTTTATTTTATTTTATTTTTTTTTTTTTAGAGGAGGACCCTTGCTTTGTTGCCCAGGCTGGTCTCAAACTCCTGGCCTCAGGTTTGCTCTGGCCTCCCAAAGTGCTGGGATTATAGGTCTGTGAGCCACTATACTTGGCCAGAAAATGCCTCTTTTGCAGTTAGAGTGGAATACCACTATTCGTCTTCCTCCCTATTAAGGAAGGGAGATGGGAAATGGGGAGTCAATCTATCCTGTAATAGGGATTTTGTCTGTGATGGGTCCTTAGCGCTCTCAGCAAAAGTAGCAGGAACTCAGAGTAACCAGTTGGGGGACAGACTATATACTTCGTGTATATTCTTCTGAAACTCTTACTGTGCTAGGGGGAGTTGAGGAGTCAAGCTCTCCTGTAATAGATATCTTGTCTGTGAGGGGTCCTTAGCTCTCAGCAAATGTAGCAGGAACTCTGAATGTTGGAGAATGAGGAGAGTCTGCTCTCCCATACCATTCTGAAATTTTGTCACTTTCTCTTCTAGCAGAGTTTGTATGTGCTTTAAAAAAATAAAATAAAAAGAACAGAAAGGAAACCTCCCTGTATAAAACAAATACTCTGTCACATACCTAAAGTTTATGTTTCACAGACTTTTTAAAAAGAGGGCTGATTGTCTTCTTTGAGTAAGTTTCTAATACGGAGAAAAAGTCATTTTCACTGGCTAAGATGTGCCTAAGACAACAAGAAAAGATTCCTGACTGTTAAAACATAAAATTGGAATATAAGCATAGGTACTAAACTGCCAACCAGCTAAAATCATCAGGTTGTTGGAATAATGCTTATAGTAAACCTATAAGTAGTATAACCTTTTAGAGTATCTGGGAATGACAGATGGGAGCAGAGAGGAGTGCCACTGCTTCTGTGTCACCAACCTACATTCTGACTCTTCCAATTTACCTTACATTTCTACTCTTCCAGAATCCTTTTCTAAGCAAGATTATGGAGCCACAAAATGGTGTTAATGAATTTCTCCTCATTTTGTATATGTATATATAAAATAAAAAGGGTAATAGAGGAAGTGCTTTATTGACAGAGAAAAAAGGGCAAGATTCAGAAAGAATGGAATGGCTGAAAACAAGGCCCGCTCAGAGCAACCCTAAATATTGCAACGTTCCGTGACCCTGAGCAGGTCACTTAACGTCCCAGGATAATCTGTAGAATGAGTAGTTGAAATAAATCCTCCCTGTTCCTTCTAGCTCAAAAAAAAGTTCCATATTATGAACAGTTGTCTTAGATCCTGCAAGTCTTCAAATGCTAATGGTGTGGCTCTTATCCTGTCAACTAATATAGGCTCCAATTTTACATGTCCTCCAGAAAATGCATGTGCTTATGAGTTACTTAACAGGAGGCCCCAAAAGCTAGTTAGCCTCGTTTTTCAAAGGCAGTAACGTCAGTACCCTTATATATATGAGAATTAGGCATATTTTGTGATAAGTCAACTAGAGCTCCCACAGAATGGCGTAATGCAGCTTTCCCACCTGGGATCCATGTTCCCATTAGATACAGACGGGCCTACTGTGTGTCAGGTACCACACTAACTAACTACTTTACGAATGTTACTATATTCATCTTCACAATAACCCTGAGAGGTAGCGGGGGTTGTCCTCCTTTTACAGATGAGGAAATTTCCCAAGAACTAACTAGTTGGTGGTGGAGCCAGTGAGTGCTAAAACTAATTGAAACATGCTACGAAGGGAATGAAACCATGGATTCCTTCATTAAACCTGCCCATCAAACTAGCTAAGAGAAGGAAACCAAAAAGCCTTTTACTGCAGTTAGCTTTATACTCACCAACAACTACTGGCAACTGTGGCTCCTCTGCCTGTGGGACCTGGCCCCTACAGCCAGCTCATATGCCCCAGACTCCCCCCACCTTTAAACCCAGGGTAAGCCTGTTCCCCCTAGCCCATCTGAAGTCTCAGGTGAATACCCCAGGACTTTCATAAGGCTTCACAGCTAGGAAACCTAGCCATCTGTAACCCAGAGGATGTAACTCTTAAGTTTGACATTAAGACTCTGCTCTAGTAGACTCCTTCAAAGCAGGAAGCCCTTCTGTGCTACTGGTGGTGCCCAGAGTGCCAGATGACACGCTCCCCTGCTAACTAGTGTAACTCAGGGAAGAACCTGCCTGAAGATTGTAAGTCAAGACAAATGAAAATAAAATCTTACCCACAGCCAATATCATACTGAATGGGCAAAAACTGGAAGCATTCCCTTTGAAATCTGGCACTAGACAAGGATGCCCTCTCTCACCACTCCTATTCAATATAGTATTGGAAGTTCTAGCCAGAGCAATCTGGCAAGAAAAAGAAATAAAGTGTATTCAATTGGGAAAGAAGGAAGTCAAATTGTCTGTATTTGCAGACGACATGATTGTATATTTAGACAACCCTATTGTCTCAGCCCAAAATCTCCTTCAACTGATAGGCAACTTCAGCAAAGTCTCAGGATACAAAATCAATGTGCAAAAATCACAAACATTCCTATACAACAAAAACAGACTTAAAGAGAGCCAAATCAAGAACGAACTGCCATTCACAATTGCTACAAAGAGAATAAAATACCTAGGACTACAACTAACAAAGGATGTAGAGGACCTCTTCAAGGAGAACTACAAACCACTGCTCAATGAAATAAGAGAGGACACAAACAGATGGAGAAGCATTCCATGTTCATGGTTAGGAAGAATCAATATCATGAAAATGGCCATACTGCTCAAAGCAATTTATAGATTCAACGCTATCCCCATCAAGCTGCCAATAACCTTCTTCACAGAACTGGAAAAAACCACCTTAAACTTCATATGGAACCAAAAGAGAGCCCGCAAAGCCAAGTCAATTCTAAGCAAAAAGAACAAAGCTGGAGGCATCACACTACTTGACTTCAAACTATACTACAAGGCTACAGTAATCAAAACAGCATAGTACGGTACCAAAACAGAAATATAGACCAATGGAACAGAACAGAGGCCTCAGAGGCAATGCCACACATCTACAACCACCTGATCTTTGACAGACCTGAGAAAAACAAGCAATGGGAAAGGATTCCCTGTTTAATAAATGGTGTTGGGAAAACTGGCTAGCCATGTGCAGAAAGCAGAAACTGGACCCTTTCCTGACACCTTACACTAAAATTAATTCCAGACGGATTAAAGACTTAAACATAAGACCTAATACCATAAAAACCTTAGAAGAAAACCTAGACAAAACCATTCAGGACATAGGCATAGGCAAGGACTTCATGACTAAAACACAAAAGCATTGGCATCAAAAGCCAAAATAGACAAACAGGATCCAATTAAACTCCAGAGCTTCTGCACAGCAAAAGAAACAATCATTAGAGTGAACTGGTAACCAACAGAATGGGAAAAATTTTTTGGCAATCTATCCATCTGACAAAGGACTTATATCCAAAATCTACAAAAAGAACTAAAACAGATTTACAAGAAAAAAACAAACAAACCCATTCAAAAGTGGGCAAAGGATATGAATAGACACTTTCAAAAGAAGACATATATGAGGCCAATAAACATATGAAAAAATCCTCATCATCACTGGTCATTAGAGAAATACAAATCAAAACTACATTGAGATACCATCTCACGCCAGTTAGAATGGCAATCATTAAAAAACCTGGACACAACAGATGCTGGAGAGGATGTGGAGAAATAGGAACACTTTTACACTCTTGGTGGGAGTGCAAATTATAAATTAGTTCAACCATTGTGGAAGACAGTGTGGCGATTCCTCAAGGACCTAGAAATAGAAATTCCATTTGACCCAGCAATCCCATTACTGGGTATATATACAAAGAATTATAAATTGTTCTGTTATAAGGACACATGCACACATATGTTCACTGCAGCACTGTTTACAATAGCAAAGACTTGGAACCAACCCAAATGCCCATCAGTGATAGTCTGGACAGGGAAAATGTAGCACATATACACCATGGAATACTATGCAGCCATAAAACACGATGAGTTTGTGTCCTTTGTAGGGACATGGATGAACCTGGAAACCATCATTCTCAGCAAACTGACAGAAGAGCAGAAAATCAAACACCGCATGTTCTCACTCATAGGTGGGCATTCAACAATGAGAGCACATGGACACAGGGAAGGGAGCATCACACACTGGGGTCTGTTGAGGGAGACTAGGGGAGGGACATCAGGGGATAGGGAGTCGGGGAGGGATAACATGGGGAGAAATGCCAGATATAGGTGACGGGGGATGGAGGCAGCAAACCACATTGCCATGTATGTACCTATGCAACAATCCTGCATGTTCTTTACATGTACCCCAGAACCTAAAATGCAATAAAATACATATATAAATAAATAAAAAGAAAAAGAAAAGAAAATCTTGAACTATAATTGTCACGTGATCCTGCAGAGGAGACCCTGGCCCATAGGATTTTTGTCTACATCACTGACTTCAAAGATAGCTGTTAATACTTCTAGATCTCTGAATTCCTAACACAAGATGAAAGAGCAACCAAGTTTAAGATTCTCCAGGTCAGAAACTGCCAGAAATAACTTACAACAGTTCTCAAAATGTGTTCCTGGGACCAGTAGCATTAGCCTCACCTGGGAACTTGTTAAAAATACAGACTCTTGGACCCCATCCCAGGCCTACACAATGAGAAGTGGAGTCCAGCAAGCTGTGTCTCAACAAGATTCTGATGCACACTAAAGTTTGAAAACGATCATCCTAGGAATATGAACAATGATCCCAGTTTCCCTGCATTAAACTGCAACAGCTTCCTGGGGCTAGATGACCTCTCCATCTCCAACATAGTGCCATTGTTAGAGGTAGGCAGTTCTCTCAACCAAGACTACTGCCTGGAACCTCATTTTTTTTCCTTGAAAACTCCTAGGAAAATGTTGGGCAGAATAGCAGATGATTGGTAATGATTGAATTGAGGTAAAAACAATTAATTGTATATGATAGGAGGAATTGGAAGCAATTTCTATGCCTATTTATAGGAGTTTGTCTAAAAGCAAATTCCATGAGGATTAGGACTAACACTAACCAACACTATGTAACACTCATTATCTAGTGTTAAGTATTTAATATTTGTTGATTGAATGAATAAATATACATATACATTTCAGTCCTAAAGTAAAATGCAGCGATTAAAAAAGATCTATTAGCAATCTCACCTCTACATATTTACTCAAAAACCTGAAAATCAATGTTTATAGCAACTTTATTTGTAATTACTAAAAACTGGAAACCCTATTGTTCATCAACTGGTAAACAGACCAATAAACATTCATATAATGTACATTGAAAGAATAGAATACCACTGAGCAATAAAAAGGACCAAACTACCAATATTTGCAGAAAACATGAGTGAATTGCAGGGGCATTAGGCTGAGTTAAATGAAGCCAGGCTCAAAAGGCAAATGTGTTATTCCATTTTTGTAGCATTGCAGAAAAGACAAAACTGTAGGGATAGAAAATAGTTCAGTGATTGCTGGGGAAGGAGCAAGTGCCTCTAAACTACAATCAGGCACAGGTATTTTGAGGGTGATGGACCTATTCTATATCTTGATCATGATGGTTACATGATTGTATGTATTCATCAAAACTCATGGGACTAGATGCTTAAAAAGGTTAATTTTACTGTTCATACTCAATATACAATATGCTGTATATACTCAATATGCTTTTTTAAAAAGTGTACTAAAGTTTTTAAAAAATTGATCTTGAATAAATGTACCTGATATATATGTAAGTGAAAAAACAAATGTCATCCATATAAATGTGTATAAGTTCCTGTGTATCTCTGGGTTATATAAATGTAGTTAAATGCCTAGAACAAGATGTGAAAGAATACACTTCAAACTTATAATGGCAATTATCTCTAAGAGGGGACTAGATTTAGGGAAGTGATTTAAGGAGACCTTAGTTTATGGGTTGCAGTTTGAATTATTTATAAGAATGTATTTCTGTATTGTATAATTAAGAAATAACATTTTAGAGAATAGAAGGATATTAAACACCAAAAATGTCAATAGTAGTTATCTTTGGCTGGTGGAGCTATAAGGGACTTTTCTTTTTTTTTTATTTTTGAGACAGTGTCTCACTGTCGCCCGGGCCAGAGCACAGTGACGCAATGTCAGCTCACTGGCTCACTGCAGCCTTGACCTCCTAAGCTCAAGCAATCCTCCTGCATCAGCTTTCTGAGTAGTTGGGACTACAGGCTCATATCATCATGCCTGGCAAATTTTTTGTAGAGACAGGGTTTTGCCATGCTGCCCAGTCTGGTCTTGAACTCATGAGTTCAAGCAATCCACCCACCTCGGCCGCCCAAAGTGCTGGGATTACAGGCGTGAGCCACCCCACCTGGCCTATTTTATTTTTGCTTATTTGCATTTTCCAATATTTCTGTAGTATAAACAAGTTCTGCTTCTGTAACTAACAAAAAAATTAGTTATCTTAAAAAACAGAGGTGAGAGACCCAGGAAGCATATACATATTAAAAGCTTATACATATTAGAAATGTAGATGTTATAAAAATATTCAAAACAAAGTTTCACTGGAAAAAGAATTTGAATACTCCTAGAATAGTGCTTTTCAAACATGATGTCCATACAGATCACCTGGAGTGCTTGTTGTAATGCAGATTTGATTCCAAGTATTTGCATTTCTAACAAGCTTCCTCTTGATTCCAGTGCTGCTGTTCCATGGACCACACTTTGAATATTGAGGCTCTAAAACTGTGCCCTCAATACAGCAGCCACAACTAGTCACATAAGCCAGTTAAGCACTTGAAATGTGGCTTGTCGAAATTGAGATATTCTACAAGTGTAAATACACTTTGGATTTTGAAGACAATTTTTATAAAATAAAATATATTAATCATTTTATATTGATTATATATTGCAACTATTTTTGGATACAATTGTGTTAGAATATTAAAATTAATTTTACCTGGTTTGTTTTTTTACTATTTTAATGTAGTTACTAGAAAATTTTAAACTTGTGGTTTGTATTTTTGGCTTGTATTATATTGCAATTGGACAGCACTGGTCTAAAATAATTGTTAACAGGATTTTACTTGTATGAACTTCACACTGGGTCTTAAATCACCAACATAATGCAGGAAAACGATTAACACTCCATTAAAGACCAAATTGACAACTTCTGTGTATTAATATGAACATTTAGGAATTCTCAAAATCTATAGGTGGAAGTTAAGAGAAATAGTAGAATTTTGGTCTGGAAAGGAACTTTGATGTTATCAAGTTCAAATCCCGTGTCTTACAGAATTATTTACCAATCTGGCAAAGATTTGATACTTAATGCATTCTAGGTAAGTACTGAATAGGTACATCTATGATAGGTGAGTAAGGTGAGATGCCTACCCTGGAGAAGCTAAGAAGGATTGTATAAGACTATAACAGCTCTCATAAGGCATGCTGACAGGAGTGCTCTCAAACACTGAGGCAGAGGTAAATACGGGCTCCATTTTTTTTTTTTTTTTTTTTTTTGATACAGAGTCTCGCTTTGTTGCCCAGGCTGGAGTGCAGTGACACAATCTTGGCTCGCTGCAACCTTCACTTCCTGGATTCAAGCGATTCTCCTGCCCCGCCCTCCCAAATAGCTGGGATTAGAGGCACCCACCACTACACCCGGCTAATTTTTGTATTTTTAGTAGAGACAGGGTTTCACTATGTTGGCCAGGCTGGTCTTGACTTCCTGACCTCAAGTGATCCCCTGTACCTTGGCTTCCCAAAATTCTGGGATTATAGGCATGAGCCACCATCCGCAGCCAGATTAAATTTTTTTTAGAAAGAATCAGAGAAGCTCCAATCAAGAGAACTTTACGTTTCCCCAGGCTTTATAGCTTCTGTTTAAATTAATGGTACAAAAAAGGCTTTAGGATTAATTATTTACTTAAAAATCAACATAAAACATGCTCTTCCCTATCTCTTCCCACACAAAATAGATATGCCCTCCATTATCAGAAAGCAAAGAAATTTAGACCTGAGACACTTTGAAAGTTTGAACAGGGTTGATGGTACAGATGGTACCAGAATGAAATTTGGAGTGTAGCAGTAGCATAGTCAACCTTCAATTATATGTGCAAATGAGGGACAAGAATGGCTGAGATGATTAAAAGCATGAATAAAACAAAAAGCTTATTTTAGCTATTATTTTAAAAGACTTATTCATCAGGAATATCTTATACCAGAGGCATTACGACAGAAATTTGTTCTTGAGTTACATTTCCTTTCTGTGAAAGAATGAAAAGACAAATTTAGGATAAATAATAAAGAATGTGATTATGAAAATTCTTATTACTTTGAGGTAGAATGGGCTGAAAATATGAATACCCCTTTGATTATTTTTTTAGTTAAAATCTGGGTTCCACTCATAATGTTTCATTCATTGTAATATATTAGTAAAGAGATTCAGGCTGGAATACAATAGCGCCATCTTAGCTCACTGCAATCCACCTCCAGGGTTCAAGCGATTCTCCTGCCTCAGCTTCCCAAGTAGCTGGGACTACAGGCGTGCCACCACACCTGGCTTATTTTTGTATTTTTAGTAGAGACGGGGTTTTCCCATGTTGGCGAGACTGGTCTCGAACTTCTGGCCTCAAGTGATCTGCCCGCCTCAGCCTCCCAAAGTCCTGGGATTATAGGCGTGAGCCACCGTGCCCAGCCTGGTATGTATTCTCAACTTGTAGGGAAATTTCTTCAGAGCACAAGCCTCGCTCCTTACATGTACAGACTTTTGGCCCTCGTGATCATGGATAGGCCCTAATTTGAACATTTGTATTATCCACTCTGAGCCAATATTTTAAAAATTATCTAGATCTGAAAACAGTCAGACCTACTGAGAAAGGCATCATGGCCTTTGTCCAAGAGTGAAAACTGCCTACAGCCATTCAAAACCAAAACTTGAACTAAGCAGAATGAAGGGTTCCGCCTAAGAATTGTTACACTTTCTTCTGTCCTTAAGAGGAAACAGAACAGCGTTTTAAAACCCTTAAATGTTTCCTAGGAACCAGTGACTTCATTTGGTTAATTTTGCTTCATTCGTACAAAAAAAAAAAGGGTATTGAGTCTTTGGTTGATTTTGAATATTCGCAGTGATTATATTTTGGCATCTCATTCACATATATGAACAGTAATTACCTGTGTGAAGTGGCCTAATTTTCTTAAATAATAATCTACCATAACACACATACACACACACACACACACACACACCGCACACACATGGAAAAATCATTACCTTATTGTTTAAAATGTGTCACTTGTAAAGATACCTGTCCCTTGAATCAGCATGTTGGGAGGTGCAGGAGATTCCTGCCTAAAGATTCCATAACAAGGGGATTTTGTATGATGAGATATTTGTAAAAGGTTTGGATTCTGGAAAAATATATACATATCTTTTCCTAGGGTGGAAAATACACACACACATACACACACACACACACATCCCTAAGGAGTCCAATGTA
The DNA here is from genome assembly GCF_001604975.1 of Cebus imitator. Lineage (NCBI taxonomy): Eukaryota > Metazoa > Chordata > Mammalia > Primates > Cebidae > Cebus > Cebus imitator. The sequence continues at coordinate 1,725,840 of NW_016107728.1, read as the reverse complement.
ATTTTGTTTCTCAAATGGAAAGTTTTAGAAGATAAGACAGTTTAGAAGACACACTATGCATGTCTTGTAAAACACCAAGATTGTTTTTCTATTTTCCTAAGTTACATCAATAGAAAAAACATAAAATGATAATTAGTCTCCCTGTCACTTCATCAGAGGTTTTATAGATTTGTAATTTTCATGTATAGCACATTTATGACATAACTTATACCCTTATTTATTTGAGATGATTTTATTAGATGATACCTGCAGGCTATGGAAAAAAAAAAACAAATCTTTTCTAAGCTTTCTATATGAGGTGGTCATTAGAATGCTTCATGGCATTTTTGAAAACATTTCTAATATGCCAGCCTCTAACAATAAGCGTTTTTTCCTCTGTGACATTAATTTACTCCTTAAAGTTTTTTCTTCAGCAGTAATCTTAGGGTAAATGGGAAATACACATAAGTGCATTTAAATTTGTAATGCACATATTCTCTTGTGAAGGTAGTCCTATAATGAGAAAATAATTCAGAACAACTTGTTTGCAGCTCTGCAAATACGCAAGAAAGCTATAAACCTGCCAATATTCCATTCACATTTAGCTAAACATTTTTGAGACACATCTATCTTTACTAGAGGGCAGGGTTTGCACGCTCTCTGGAGTAGCATATGCATAATAAAGATGGGTAGACATTGATAATTACTTGCATCAAGATGATGCTTTCTTTGTGTACCTAAATTTAGGAACAAAATGTTAGAAAATTGTTTCAACAGTGCCTTGGGTTGAAAATACCAACTATATCAAATTATTCTCCTACTTTCCTAATCCACTGCTTCATACCTTCTCATCCTCAAGCCATCAGTACTTTTTCTCCTGTCTTCCTTTTCAGTTTTGCTTACTATTTTCCTGAGAAATAGGAGTAATCAAAGGACTTCACAGACCACCTCCCCCACCACCACCATACAGAGTCACCTACTTGTAACTGTGCCTTGTATTCTCTGCCTTCCATATTATGAATGAAATGTTCCTAGCTGTATCCTTGCAACTTGTGCACTAGATCCCATTCCTTCCCCTACTCAAAGAGAGTGATTCATTTCTCCTTCCCTGCGGCATCTCTCCTACCCTCTATTGGATCATTCCCACAGCCAGCTTGATAGAAGCAACAATCAGCCCACTCCCGGGTTCCTGCAGTAGCCGCTTACCTTGTCTCCTTTTAGCCTCTGTTCTCTTTCACTTTATTTTCATCACAATAGCCAGAATGATTCCATTAAAATCCACTCTTGCTCAAAACCCTCCAGAGACTTCTCATTCACTACGTGTAAAAGTTAAAATCTCTAAAGAAAAAAACAACAAAAAAACAACCCTACTTTGTCTTCCCTGCTCTCTACCTCTTCTTACTTCTCTAACCTAATATCCTACTCCTCTCCCTCAGCTCTTTCTGCACCGGCCACACTGATTTTACTTTTCCGAGAACACCCTGGCTAGAACTTCCACTTACCTCCACATTTTCTAGTTTCCTAGAACTCCAACTGCTTGCCCCAGGTTTTCGTCTAGCTTGTTCCCTTACCCTTTTTGATCTTTCTTCTTTCATATTGTCAATGAGGCCTTTCCTGCCCACTCTTTAGAAGTATAACTGCCCCCACCTCCCCTACTCTATTTTTCTGTTACACTTACCTCCATGTTGTGAAATACTATATATTTTTACTTGTCAATTGTTGTTTATAGTCTGTCACCCCCACTCAACCCTACTCCTGGTAAGGTGCTTGAGTGGTTGGGATTTTTCTTCCTTTTTACTCCCCTCCCATATGACTGGTATATTCCTAGAACATAGTAGGTACTTAGTAAATATTTGTTGAAAGAATGAATCTATAAGAGTATAACTGGAAAATGACCTGGGAGTATCAGTCATGCAGACTGAATTTTTTTTTAATCTGTTTCACCAATTCTGTTTTTGTTTGTTTGTTTTGTTTTGTTTTGAGACAGGGTCTCACTCTGCCACCCAGGCTGGAGTGCAGTGGTGTGATCTCGGCTCACTGCAACCTCCATCCCCAGGTTCTAGTGATGCTCCTGCCTCAACGTCCCAAGTAGCCGGGACTATAGGCATGTACCACCACTCCTGGCTAATTTTTGTATTTTTGGTAGAGATGGGTTTTCCCCATGTTGGCCAGGCTGGTCTCAAACTCCTAGACTCAAGTGATCCACCTTCCTCAGCCTCCCAAACTGCTGGGATTACAGCCATGAGCCACCGCACTGGACTCAATTCTGTTTTATAAAAATAATTCAAATACAGTTTTAGCTTCAGTTGAGTCACTATGGGCATTCCTCTTTCCAGGAATTGTAGGACTCTCCCTTTTATATGCAGTTGACTCTTGAACAACACATGTTTGAACTATATGGGTTCACTTACACACAATTCTTTTTTTTAGAGACAAGGTCGCCCTCTGTTACCCAGGCTGGAGTACAGTGGCGCCATCATAGCTCTCTGCAGCCTCAATCTCCTGGAGCTCTTCTGCAGCTCACAGGATCCTCCTGCCTCAGCCTCCTGAGTAGCTGGGACTGCAGGTTCATGCCACCATACCCAGCTATTTTTTTCTTATTTCTTTTGTAGAGATGGTGTCTCGTTATGTTGCCTAAACTGGTCTCAAAACTCCTGACCTCAGGCGATCCTCCTGCCTCGCCTCCGAAAGTGCTGGGATTTACAATGTGCACCACGATGCCCGGCCCACAGATTTTTTTTTTCAGTAAATATATTGGAAAATTCATTGGAGATTTTTGACAATTTGAAAAAATTGAAAGTGAACCATGTAACCTAGAAATACTGAAGAAATTAAGAAAAAAGTGTTTTATGAATGCATGAAATATATGTACATACTAGTTTATTTTATAGTTTACTACCATAAAATATACAGAAGTCTGCTATAAAGCTTAATATTTATCAAACCTTACACACAGACCATACTATGGAATATTCATAGTCAAAAGAAATGTAAACAAAGAAAGATACAGTATTAAGTCATAACTGCATAAAAGTAACTGTACTACTGTAATAGTTTTGTAGCAACCCCTGTTGCTGTTGCAGTGAGCTTAAGTGTTGGGAATATCCACTTAAAACTCTATATGATGCTAATCAATCATCTTTGAGTGAATAGTTTGCCTCCAGTAAATTGTATATCGCAGTAAAAAGTGATCTCTAGGGTTTCTCAAGTATTTTTTTATCGTGTTTAGTTCCATGCTATAAACCTTGGATGTATGGAACCATGGGGCCCATGTGAAGTGCCACTAGTGATGCTAGAAGTGCTCCCAATAAGCAGAGAAAAGTCAAGACATTACCAGAAAAGGCTGAATTCCTTGATATGTACCATAGATTGAGGTCTGCAGCTGCAGTTGCCTCCCATTTCTAGATAACTGAATTCAGCCTAAAGACCACTGTAAAGAAAAAAAAAAAAAGAAAGAAAAAGAGGTCAGGCACAGTGTCTCATGACTGTAATCTCATGCTTTGGAAGGCTGAGGTGGGAGGATCACCTGAGTCCAGAAGTTCAAGACCAGCCTGAGCAACATAGCAAGACTTTTGTCTCTATGAAAAAAAAGAAAAATAAAGTCGCATGTTAAAAAAAAAAAAAAAGCCAGGCATGATGGTGTGCACTTATACTTGTAGGTCCAACTAGTCAGGAGGCTGTGCTGCAGTGAACTGTGATTGTACCACTGCACTCCAGCCTGGACAACAGAGCAAGACCCTGTCTCTTAAATAAAAGAAAAGGGAATTTGTGAAGCCATTGCTGCAGCTATGCCAGCAGCAGGCATGAAAACTTTATACTTTTTGCAAAATACAAAGTATGTGTTAATGGACTGTTTATGTTATGGGTAAGGCTTCAGGTCAGTGGTAGACTATTAATAGTTAAGTTTCAGGAGAGTCAAAAGTTATATGCAGATTTTTAGCTGATGGTTGGGGGACTCCCCCATTGTTCAAGGGTCAACTGTACTTTAAAAGAAGTATACTATGAGAAAAGCATGAATTTTAATACTTTTTGAACTTTTATACATTCAGTAGGTTGCTGTTAAAAATGACTTTAATTCAGTGTAGACATTCAGATATTTATAATTATTCTTTTTATGGTCCCTAGTTAGAGATGATCTGCTATAAATTCCCTCCAAGTGCTGTTGTAACTGCATTACACACATTTTGATATGTTGCCTTTTATTATCATTCAATTCAAAATATTTTTCTATAATTTTCCTTGCCATTTCTTGAGTTATTTCTTTTAAGTTGCTTAATTTCCAAATATCTGGGAATTTTGCATGTATATTTTCTATTGATTTCTAATTTTATTTTATTTTATTTTATAGTCAGAACCCATGTTTTTATAATTCCAATTCTTTTACATTTTTTGAGACTTGCTCAGTGGCACCTGACACTCTGACAACTGCTAGATACACAGTTTTTTTCCAATGCACATGAAACATTCACCAAGAAATACCACTGTCTTTTCATGTTTTCCATTACATCTTGAACATATTTATACTAGCTATTTTAAGGCTTTTTCTATTCCATCATCTTTGTCAATTCTGAATCTGTTTCTACTGACTGATTTTATCCTAGTTATGGGGTATGTTTCCTTGCTACTTTTTATGTCTAATAATTTTTTATTGGTGCTGGACATCGTGATTACCATGCAGTTATATGTCTGTATTTTATCTTTTTTTCCAAGAACATTTGGTTCCAGCAGGTAGTTTCAGGTCAATTTGATCCTTTCAAGCTTGTTTTTATGCTTTCTTAAGATGGTTCTAAGCAGAAAATGATAAAGTTTTTATTTAAAGACCCAGATAGTATTTTAGGTTCTACAGTTTCTTTTGCATATTTGTCTTTTTTTTTTAACAACACCTTGAAAATGTAAAAAACTTTTTTGCTTGTGAACCATACAAAACCAGACTGTGGGCTGGATTTGGCCTGTGGGCTGGAGACACCAATCACTGTTCTAAAGAATTCTTTAGGGCTACTTTAGCCATACTTTTGTTATTAAATACTCCTCTGTTGAGTCAGAGACTATACAGGGTCTGAGATTTTACCCTATGTCGAAGCCAGTAAATGAGCTTGCCACCTGTTTCACAGATGCTAGAAGATAAGAGACTTCTAGGTCAGAAACAGACAACCTTATTATTCACAGTAAAGCAAATAGCATGGGCTTTAAGTTCTCTTGGTTTTCCTCATTCTCCAAACCCAGACAATGGGGATACTGCAGAGTGGGTCCAGGTAATGCTACACATACAATTGGTCTGTGTCACATCTGAAGAGCCCCAAGCTTAGGAAACCTCTAATGTTATAAGGTAACTGCTAGTGAATCTGCCACACTTTGCCTTGGAAGGAGCCATTCTCTTTATTTTTCTGGTCAGGAAACGAATCTGCCGTCTGTGCTGGAGGGCGACACTATGCCTCCCAAAGGCTGTTGGCTAGACCAACCAGCTTAACTCTACTTAGAAAATACTTTCTTATCATTCAGTTTTGGTCTTCTGTTTTTGTTTTGTTTTATATTTTAAGATGGGGTTTCACCATGATGGCCAGGCTGGTTTTTGAACTCCTGACCTCAGGTGATCACCCACCTCGGCCTCCCAAAGTACTAGGATTACAGGCATGAGCTACCACGCCCAGCCAGGTCTCCTGTTTTTAATTGAAGTGGTAGAAATGTGTACGTGGCCATCCTCATTGAGACATTTAAAAACTGGTATTGCATGGTATCATCCTCTTTAAGCCACTCTGTTTTTAATAAAACTAAAATAAATATGTGAGTTAACAGCTTACACAAAGGAATTAAACACTTTCTGGGAGGTAATTTAATAAAGGTCAGATGATTCAAGAAATTACTACCTTAATGTTTATTTGTTTGCTTTGTTAAAGAAATTAGTTGGAAAAATGCCTTGTTGGGAGATCTTAAAATAACCCCATACATATCTGTTCTGTGATTGCTTACTTGGGGTGTGGAAAACTTACGAAATGAAATAGGTATTATCCAGCAATTAAGAACATGCTTTGCTTATTTAAGTAGGATTAAATACTTCAGGAGTAAGTTTTATGCTAACATTAGACATTAAGTTTGGTTTAATAGCTGCACAAGTTATCCTTTAGAAACTTTAATCTGTTAGTTCAAATCAGGACACTGCAGTATGAATATAAATCACTTATGCCACATTCTTACGAGGTCATTAAACCATAGTTGTCACAATTTCTGTAGAATTACCAAAGCGAGAATTTCCTCTGTGTAATGTTTGAGCTTTATTTTTTTCTTTTTGTTTTTCTTTCATATATAGGAAGACCCTTTGAAAATGCTATGAAAATGATATTTAATTTTCTAATGCTCTGGCCTCTATCATCCCTCGCCCACAAAATAGTATGTACAAGGAAGCAGGTATTGTGTGAGCATACTGTGAACAGCATACTAGAACCCAGAGATTTTAGAAAATTAATGAGAAAGGTAATGTGATATAGTAGAAATAGAGTGAGTCTTAGAGTCACCCACTTGTGAATTCCAGCTCCACCATGTTCTCTGTATAACCTTAGCAAAATCACTTAGTTTATATGGGCCTCAGTTTCCTTATCTGGTTTAAAAATGAAAGAAGAAAATGTTGAGTGCTGAGAAAACGTTACTCCACTGCCCCTAAGCTTCTCAGAAGACATTTAGATAGATAGCTAGACAGATAGACAGAATTTTCTTAACTGAATGCTTATTATGTGCCAGGAATTGTGCTCCACATCTCATTTAGTCCTAATACACACATGAAGCACTGAAGCTTATACAATTTTTATATATATATATATATATATATATATATCTTTAGGCCTGCCTTGCCTAAAGTTACATAACCAGGAAGTAGTAGAGCCAAACTACTGTATGGCACAGTGCTCTTTGCTACTGTGATTTTAGCCTCACAAAGTTTAAAATCTATTAAGAGATATCCTACCAGTTTAATGCTGTTAGAAAATGTGATGACAAGGCCGGGCACGATGGCTGACGCCTGTCTGTAATCCCAGCACTTTGGGAGGCCAAGGTAGGTAGATCACGAGGTCAGGAGTTCAAGACCAGCCTGGCCAAGATGGTGAAACCCTGTCTGTACTAAAAATACAAAAATTAACTGGGTGCGGTGGCACGCGACCATAATCCCAGCTGCTTGGGAGGCTGAGGCAGAGAATTGCTTGAACCCAGGAGGCAGAAGTTGCAGTGAGCTGAGATCGCACCAGTGCACTCCATCCTGGGCAACAGAATGAATCTCCATCTCAAAAAGAAAAAAAATAATAAAAGAGAAAATGTAATGATAAATCACTAGTTTCCCATCATATTTTTTTTTCTGTCCATATTTAATTTTGATGCATGTATTTGCTAGAGGTGTCATAACAAAGTACCACATACTGAGTGACTTAAGCTGCAGAAAATTATTTTCTTATAATTCTGGGGGCAAGAAGTCCAAGCTAAAGGTGTTGACAGGTTTGGTTTCTTCCGAGGTCTCTCTTGCAGATGACTTGACTTGCAGATGACTGCTGCTATGGTCTGTGTATTTATGTCCCCACAAATGTATATGTTGAAATCCTAACCTCAAGGTGATGATATCAGGAAATGGGGCCTGTGGGAGGTCATTACGTCATGAAGTCAAAGCCCTCATGAATGAAATTTGTTCCCTTGTAAGAGAGGCTCAGAACAACCGCTCATGCTTTCCACCATGTGAAGACAGGGCAAGAAGGCACTGCCTTTGAGGAAATGGGTCCTTAGCAGACACTGAATCTGCCAGCACTGTGGTCTTAGACTTTCTGGCCTCCAAACTGTGAGAAATAATTGTGTGTTTTTTGTAAGTCACCACGTTTATGTGTTGTATTTGACCGGAGCGTAGAAAGTTATCACAAGACAAAAGTATGCCAGATTGCAGGGTCATTTATTTATGCCGGCGACCACAGAGGACTCACGTTTCTCCAACCTGTGGCCGCAACAGGAGGGTGCCACGATTTTTTATACCCGAAAAACCACCTTGGGAGTGGGGGTGAGGGACAGGGATGGGGATGAAAAGGCTTCAGACATTCCGAGGGCTAGTGGATTCTGTAAATTACCTCCTGGGCAGAGATGAGGGTGGGGGTCTCCGGACATTCCAAGGGATGGGGACTTTTGTCATTCCGTTTGTTACTTAAGTGGTTTACAGAAGCCAAAGATAAACATTTGTTTACACATTATCTGGTTAAGGTGGAAATCACAGACCTTAGTTACTTATTACAAGCCACAGGAGCCAGGATGGAACTAGCTTGGGCTGCTTAGTCTGGCAATTGCCGGTGAGCAAAGGCTAGCAATTCTGGCAGTTACTGATAAGAAAAGGTAAACAACTTTACATAGTTTTGAAGACAAACTAACAGTTCTATTTACAGAGGCCAAGGACAGTAGTTGTTGTAAGGAGAATGGGGCAGCCATTTCAACTTATCTAAAAACAGTTTTGCATTTTATAAAATAGTTTTGCTCTGGTTCTGGCTCTAGGCCAGCACAATATCACATATGATATTTTGTTACAGCAGCCTGAGCATACTAAGACAGCTGCCTTCTTGCTGTGCCTTCATATGGTTGTCCTCCTGTGTGTGTTATCTGTGTCCTTAACTCTTTTTATGTAGACACTAGTCCTGTTGGATGCAGCTCACTGTAACGATTCCATTTTACCTTAACCACCTCTTTAAAGGCCCTGTTTCTAAATACAGTCATGTTCTGAAGTATTGCAGGTTAGGGCTTCAACATGGGAATTTGGGGATGACATATTCAGCTTATAACAATGCATATATAGCATTATCCATGTGAAAATAAGAGCACCTAATTCTCACTGTGTGTCTACTATGTATGAGACACTGTTCAAAGCATTCTATACATGTGTATTTAACCCACATGAGGATAGGTACTATCCTTATCCTATTTGTTACTGGAAGGCTAGGTAGTCTGTCCAGGATCACATTACTAGTAAGTGGAGTAGGATTCGAAGCTCTGCAGTCTGACTCCAGAATCTGTACTTTTATGTAGCATATATCCTGCCCCTCACAAAAACAAGAAATATCCAGTGTGGAGCAAAGAAACATAATATCTATTTGAGGTAAAATTATGATTAACCTGAAAATTCTTTGTATGTTTAATTAGCAGTTACTAGGCTGTCATCCCTAGGAAATAAAGAAGCAGCTTCATTCACTCTTCTTTGCCATTGAAAGTCATGGAAAAAACCGCAATTACTTTTGCACCAACCTAATACTATAGCACAAGTAATAAATCAGAGTCATTTTTAAAATGGGAAAGAAAATTCCAAGTAAATTTCTGGCATGCTACTCTATACAATAAAGGGATAATTAATGCAAAATATTCTTCTAAAATTTCAAAAGCAAATAGTACCCACAATAAAGTTTTAGTATTTGAAGACCTAGTACACACACACCTTACTTCTGGCTTTTCGCCAAATGTGATATCACTCCAGCTTCAGCCCGTGTTACTGAAGCAGGAAAAAGAGCTGAGTTTCACATCTGGGAAATATTGGGCTCAGGGACAGCAATATGCTCCTTCCAGTCTCAGAACTAAGCCTACAAAAGCAAAGAGCTTTGACCTAACAGTGACTAGGAAAAGAAATTGTAAACTATCCCTATTCCCTCCCTGAATCCCCAGACAGTGAGGAAGGAATATAGGGCCCCCTCTGCACAAAGAAACAGGATTTGAGCCAATTTAATTGAGTGTTAAAGGACAGCATTCCTCGCCTTCTACCTGGTTTTAAACCAAAGTAAAGAAATAGATGTAAGGTTAGGAAACACTTCTATGGTACTCCCTTTTCGCCAGTCATTTTAGAGTCAACAGAGCCTCTGCCTTCAAGATATGTGAAGTCTGGTGACTGGGGTGATTTACAAAGATGAGATAATGAGAATTAACAGCACTCACGGTCAAGTAGTTCTAAGTTGAAAATAATCAAATATGAAAATGTTGAGTGGAGACATTGTTATGGCTGGTCAGGATTTTACAGGCCACTATGATTGGAGTTTTCAAGACACATGATGTAGAAAAGGTGGGTTTTGAGATGGGCCTTGAAAGATGGGATAGGGTTGATGGTGGAAAGAAGAGCCATCTTAGAATTCAACATCAGCTGGGCATGAAGGCATGAACAAGGAAAGCATGTGGAAGCAATGAGGAGATATCACCTCTGGAACAGATAGGTTTGGGGGAGTAATGATATACTTTGTGAGTGGGGTCAGGTTATGGATATGGCTTCATGCTGAAGCCTGGCATTATTATTCTATTAGTTGAATTGCTCAGTGAAATTATCTCAATTCTCTAAACATACTTGTAAGAATACATCTTAGCAGAACTTAGCATTTTGAATTAAGCAATATGTTTGTTATCTTTAAGTCTGCTCGGATCACAACAACATACTCTCTGGACCAGTGCCCCTTCCTGATTCTCTACTCAACATTATGTCATGCCTAATTAGGCTAGGAGATTATGCAGTCCTGTGCGTTCACTCACCACTGGCCAGAGGCCTTGGAGCAAGCTTAAAGTGATTCTAAGTGGCTGACTGGAGTTGGCAGGAGAGTGCCGCCACCCTGTGAAGGCATATAGCCTAAGAAATGCTTAAACTTGGCTGGGTACAGTGGCTCACACCTGTAATCCCAGCACTTTGGGATGCCAAGGTGGACAGATCACTTGAGGTCAGGTGTTTGAGGCCAGCCTTACCAAGGTGGTGAAACTCCATCTCTACTAAAAAATACAAAAATTAGCTGGGTGTGATGGCACATGTGGGAGGCTGAGGCATGAGAATTGCTTGAACCCGGGAAGCGGAGATTGCAGCGAGCTGAGATCACACCACTGCACTCCAGCCTGGGCAACAAAGCAAGACTCCATCTTGGAAAAAAAAAAAAAAAAGAAATGGCTTAAACTTTTTTGAATCAGTGATATACACATTCTTTGCATTTTATAAACCTTAAAAGGGAAGAACCCTATGGAATTCTGAGATCCCTATGCCATTTTTATGATAGTAGAAAGCAGCTTTGGAGTCTCACAGACCTTAATTTGAAGTCTTTGTGACTTCAGGCAAATTACCAACCGTGTATGAGCCTGTTTTATGTTTTAATTTCTAAAACAGTCCAATAACTATGCAGTTATTGTTAACTTTCATTTTTCCCTTTTGCGGCTTCTTTCAGTTCCTTTTTTGTCATTAGAACATCTTTGTCCAGTCGTAAATGCCCTCTGCTGTCAAGGAGCTGAAAACTACTCTTTAGGGATGCCTGTGGAACCTAAAGAAAAGATGGGGGTGTCAGTGAAGTTGACCTGCCCAGCCCTCCCCTTCTCCCTCTCCACTCATGTACGTATTTCCTGAGGGTAGGATTTCAAGTCAATCAGAGGATAGTACAATCCTTAGGATAGTACAGAGTTCAGTAGGATTCAGAGTTCCAGGAAATCATCTCAGAGTGGGTGAGTCAACTACCCTTATGTGTACTGAGTCTAAAACAAAAAATAATGACTTAAAGTCATTATATGGCCTAAAGCATGTAAACACTAAGGTTATATGTGACAAAGCACTTCTTGAATTCACAAACAGTTGGGCAAGGCCATGAACTATCACATTACTAAATTGCTACCATTTCTAATGTTCAAGGGTCCGACTACAAGTTTGTCCTTAGAAGTTGCCTTAGAAATTACAATGTGCTGTCAGTAATTTGGGAGTATCCAGTTGCGCTTGCAGCTAAGAAACACATAGGGTTTGCCAGTTAGTATTTTGCCTATATTTGAATCCTGAAAATAGCCACTTCATAAGAACAGAATGAGCTTTGTGAAGATTATACTGCAGTTGGTTAGAAATGGAAGGTACATTTTTCTTGCCCCTCTTGCCTTTCATCTCTAAACACATTTGCCCCTACTCTGAAGTGGAGGCAACTACCAGAGCAGCTGCGGCACCGTCTACGTCATCTGCTGCCAGGCTTGGAGACTCCGCATCCTCTGCTCCCGTTTGTCCTTTTCTTCCTTTCAAAATGGCCCACTGCCCTCTTCTGTTCAGTGCCCCACCTGGGGTCTGGCTGTGTCCCTACAGTGATTTCAGGGGATTTTGCCTGGTGTCCTCTTACTTTTAGCGTTCTGTGTGGTAAAAGATTATTAGTGAAAACATTTGTATCTTCTTTTAAAAAGCTAGAAAGAAAAAAAGGTTATCAGCTCATATACAGCGGCTGGCTGCTGCCTCTGCAAGTCCTGCCTTTTGATTTTGGTGGTGCTCTCTACCCTATCAGTACAATAGAAAGCTAGAATTTTACATTTACATGCAGAGGACCGATGATTCTGACTCTTTGAGGAGAAGCCGTCCACGGGATTGCCTTGAGAGAAATGACTTATTCAGCCTTTGCACATGGCGTAGTAAGCCACTATCCCAGAGGCAGTTCTCTAACTTCCCACAAAGTGCTTAGGGACTGGCCAAGCCACTCCCAGCATTTCTCTCAGCATACAATAAACTGTTATAACCAGCAGCTGTGGAATCTCTTTCTTTAAAAAAGCATAGTTGAGCATAAGCTTTTCTGTAAGGTAGAATATAGGAGATGGTACAGGATGCATTCCTTTGCACAATATGATAAAGGAATTTATGCTTCATGGCTCTTAGGGAAGAGCCAGTTCATTTTAAACTGGTCCTTTTAATGTTGTTTGATTTTGTACACTTAGAAAATGAGCTTGCATTCTTTTTCTCTTTTTGAAAGAACTATTGTGTTGTTTTAAAACAGACATATTTTAGGCTTTAGGTAATATATTATTCAAATTCTAATTTAAAACAAAGTATTAATATATTTGATTTATAACACATTACATGCACTATGCAAGTAAAAACAAATTATATGTTTTTTTTTTTTTACTATGTTGGCAACAGAGTAGCCTGCCTTACAAAACAATATAAATCATCTTTTACCATTGCTCCCCAAAAATAATTTGGAGTTTACAAAATCCAAACTGCACCTGCCAGAACTGCCAGTAATATCTTCAGTTTTCACTGACTATACTTTCCTTTCACTCCCTGCATGTATTTAGACAAATGGAACAGATACTTCAGCCACACAGTTTATACAATAAAAAACAAAGGTTGAAAGGAAAAGAGTGTATTAAATTAACTTTGGGCATGTAAGAGTAAGATGCTAGCATCCAGAGCATATAAATACACAAGTGAAATACACCTAAAATAAGGTGGTATGCACGTATCAGACTGAATATGTGGGTGTGGTGTACTCAGATGTGTACATGCCAAACTGCTGATTTTCTCACGTTAAGTACAGCAGTTTCAATACCTAGCAGTAAATGTTAATGCATTTTGAGGAAAAAAAATTTGTCTCCTTAAATATTACAATATACAGTAAGCATATTTTTGCTTATAAATATAAAAATAATGTACTTGAAATGGTAATTAACTAGATCAGAGAGTACATACTATGAGAGGAATAGATAAAAACCAGAACAATTAGATCTCAGACTGAGCAACTGTGAAAATAAAAACTCACAGAAGCTCTGAGTTAGAAGGATTTGATCGGGGTCTCTACAATCTAAATCTTATAAGAGGCATGAATTGCCTTTGCAACATCCCAGTAAAGTGGTCATTTTGCACTTGTTTTAAATACTTTTGGTATAGGGATACTCAGTGCTTACCAACACAGCCACCCTCAAGTTCTTTTTTTTTTTTTTTTTTGATTGAAGCAAGCTTTCCCTCTGTTGCCCAGACTGGAGTGCAGTGGTGTAATCATGGCTCACTGCAGCCTCGACCTCCTGGGCTCAACCGATCCTCCCACTTCAGCCTTTCAAGTGTCTGGGACTACAGGCACAAGTCACCACACTGGCTAATTTCTGTATTTTTTGTAGAGACAGGGTTTCACCATGTTGTCCAGGCTGGTCTCAAACTCTTGTGCTCAAGTTATCCTCCCACTTCAGCCTCCCAAGTAGCTGGGATTACAGGTGTGAACCACCATACCTGGCCCTCAAGTTCTTATTTAGGGAAAATACATTTACCTATAATGCTGTAACCTCTATATCCATTTGGTTCTTATTCTTCCCTTCTATCCTACACAGAATAAACTAATTCCTCCTACAATCCTTCAGATATGTGAAGACAATCATCATGTCATAACTATCCTATAACTGAGCCATCACTAACAAAGGCTTGTCTCCTAAGCCTATCAGAGCCAGGATTTTTATTCATCCTTGCCACTAAGCAAGTGAAAGATCCTCATCCCTGGAGTAGATTGGTGGTGGTACTTCTCAGATGACAAGCCTGCGATGTGGTTGTGTTGTGTTGATGAGTTACTGCTGAAGACACTAGAGCCAGAGAGGAAATCCTAAGCCTAGAGCCCAGGCAAAAGCCCCAGATCTGAATTAAGCTGGTGGCAGCAAAGGCAGGGACCGTGATGTTTCACCTGCACTAAAAAACAAAACCAAGAACTTTTAATTTGTGTCACTGACATTCAACTGAGCCTATGATTTTCTAGTTAGGGTTTTGAGCTCCATTTTACTGCCAGCTCTGCCACTGGCCAATTGAATACCCTTGGGCAATCCTCCTCAGTGCTCTCTGGGTCCCTCTGTGATATACAAAGGCACATGCTGCTTTTCTGCCTAGAAAACTGCCCTCCCTCCCCTGATCTCAGCTAAGATGTCATTTCTCCAGGAACCCTTTCCTAACTCCTACCCCTCACCCCAAGACTGGCCTCTGTCTTCCCCTGTACCCTATGCTCACCTCTATTCACTTACTTCATTGTATTTTAGTCACCTATTTACTTGTCTGTCTCTACTGTACTGGAAGTTCTTTAACACTGAGGACTCAGTCTTAGTCACTAGCACTTAACTCAATGCCCCATATATACCAGAACTCAGAAAATATTTGTTGAAAAAAGGAAGGAAGGTGATGAAGAGGAAGAGAGATGATAGAATTAGGAAGTTGGACTAAATTACCTAAGTAGCTTTTACAGCTGAAACTCGATAATTCTTTGTTTTTAGGTGATATATTTAACGGCAATCTGAGATTTTTGGAAATTTAGATTTCTCTATTAGGAGAATGAGTTTCAAGTGGTTATACCAAAATAGGAAAACTATAAATATATATTCATGCATAAAGTAAAATGTTAAGACTGAGACTTAGAACTCATTTAATGAGCCCAAATTGTATTTTGTATATGAGGAAACTGAGGCACAATAAGACCAACTTAATTGCCCAAACTCTTCCACCTAGCTAGTGGGAATATCACATTTCAAACCCTGATCTTTCTGGTTCCTGAACAGCTGGACAGTTCCAGGATAGCTGGACTGTAATCTTCCTCGTTTTTGAAAGAGCTGCTACAAACTTTAAGTGACACATTTCCCCAGTTATGTGATGGTTATAGCAATGTACAACTTTCTAGCTATAAATTAAACCTTGAGAAATACCCATTTGCACTCCTAGACAAACTAATGAACATGAGTCTTATTCTTCTCCCAGAAATGTCAGAGGGTGTTACAATGCTACACGAGATGACTCCTGCAAGTTGATTGCTAGATGGAGTTGCAGTCATGTGAATTGCTTTCATCCAGGTTGGGTATCCAGGCTCAATGTTCTGGTGTTAAGCCACAGGGAAGGGTTGCCGTGAGACCAGCTTCTTGGCAAGTAGCCCTGAGGTGCAGCTGTAAGGTGACCCCGTGCAGGCCTGAGGCCAGAGCCCTGTGCTCAGTGCCAGAAAACTTGAGCCAAACATTGGAACTAATTCCCAGGGCACTGAAATTGGTCTCAATTAAAATTTTAGATGAAAAGTGTTTTTTGTTTGTCCTGAAGAAGCACTTCAATTTATAAGCTCATAGAAAAAGTAGATATTTTGCCATTATACTCAGAATACTTTTCAGAAATCAAACCCCCCCTTTTTTAAAAAAAAAAAAAAAAGGAAGACATTAGATTAAGAAGTTATGAAAATATTTCTTTTTTTCTTCTGTATTTAAATAGGTATAAACCATGAAAATATTTCTTGAAAGCAGCACTTTTCATAGGATTCACTGCTTGAAGAATCCTTATTTTTCTGTCTTTGAACATGCTGTGTAAGATGTAAATCTTCTTCAAATGTAAAGTGATATTGGAGTAGAAATGGTGGAAGTAGTGATCTAGGTGATGGTGATAACTGCATCAAACTTCGAACCCATACAGATTTGAATTTGGAACCCAGCTTCACTACCTCCTAGCAGCTGACCTTGGATAGTATACTTAAGCATGGAGCCTATTGTGTGTGGAACTGGTTCTCAAACTAGCTCTGGTGGAATCACCTGGACGCTTCTGCAAACTATCCCTTCCTGGACTCCACTTCAGCCTAATTAATTCAGAATCTCTGCGAGTGAGATGCAAGCATGAATATTTTGTGAACATTCTCATAAAGATTCTAATGTTGAAGACCAGGTGACACAGTGATTAAAACATTGGCTCTGGCGTCTAATTGAGCTCAGACTCCAGATTTGCCAGTTAATCATATTTGACCTTAGACAAAAATTTAACCTGTCTGAACCCCAATATTTTCATCTGTAAAATGGAATGATTAGAGTTTAGTGTAGGGTTGTTAAAAGATTAAGTCATGTAAAGTACAGCACAGTCATGTAAAGTATGGCACAGTAAGTGTTCAATTATAACAACTATTGTTATTATCCATAATTCCTTTAATTCATGTTGCATACGAACCTCACTTCAGCTTTGACTTGAAATTCATCCCCCCAAATCAGTTGTGAGTCCTACGATCTCCATTATCATAATATTTTGTGCCTTTGACATTTTTTCTATATCTGCTACTAACAACCTTATTAAAGTTATTGCTATTTATTTATTATTAAAGTGACTGCTATTTATTTCCTGAACTATTGTTATCCTTTCCCAACTCTTCAGTCTTTTTTTGTTTTTTGTTTTTGAGAGAGAGTCTCACTCTGTAGCCCATGCTGGCATGCAGTGTCGCCATCTCAGCTCACTGCACCTCCACCTCCCAGGCTCAAGCAATCCTCCCACCTCAGCCTCTCAAGTAAATGGGATCACAGGTGCACACCACCACGCCCGGCCAATTTTTGTATCTTTTGTAAAAACAGGGTTTCACCAGGTTTCTCAGGCAGGCCTTGAACTCCTGAACTCAAGTGATCCACCTGCCTCAGCCTCCCAAAGTGTTGCTTTACAGGTGACTGTGTTGCCTTCACAACTTTTACCACATGGCTTTTTTCTTAATCCACATACCTCTGGACAAAGACAAGGGAGATAGTGTGGTAATAATGAAGAACTAAGGAACCAAGAAAACCAGGGTCCTGGTCCCAGTTTTGTGACCATAGACAAATCACATATTCCCCGACTAGCCTTTCTTCTCCCCATTTATAACTTTAGAAAGTTGGACTGGCTGATTTCTTCCTGCCCTAACATTGTCGGGTGGTTGGATGCAGGGGCTATTGCACATATTGCCTAGTGTGTCAGAGGAACACCCAGAAAGGAGGTCAGAGTGCCAGAGCTGAAGGAGACAAGGAGAGTGCTCAGAGACCAGGACAGAGAAAAACAAGGCTGCTTGTGTGGGGCCTTAAAGGACCTGATAAGGACTAAGGCTTTTACTTGGAGGAAGAAGAGAAACCACCAGAGTTTGGGGCAGAGAAATGATATTATATAACCCATTTGTATTGAGTGCCTACTCTGTTAGATTGTATTTTAAGTGTTTTATTTGTACTCCTCACAATAATCATATAAGACAGGAACCACTATATTCCCCATTTTACACTGAGGAAAAGGGTCCAAAGTAAGCAATGTGCCTGCGATCACACAGCTAAGAGGGACTTAGGCAGAATTCAGACCCAGGCAAACTTACCTCATTCATTGTCCTGATCCCCCAAATGCTTAAGAGATTGCGACAGAGGTATTTTTTTTTCCCCTTTCTGTATTTCCAGAGGACACTTACAATAAAATTGATTCATACTCATTCATAAATACAATACTTCTTTACTTAAACTGATAACAATTTTCAGAATCTGGCTTGATGATTTCAAGTTTTTTAAAAAGCCCTTACATCAGCACATTAACAAGTATGTTGATGTGTCTCTCTTTAATTATGCAGACGGCTATTTCTTTTTTGCTCCTAACATAGAGGTTGATTGGGAAATTTTTTACTTTATTGCTTACAGCTTTACCCTGATGCTATCTAAATCACCACAATGTGATTTGGCATTTATAATTTATCATTCCCCTCTGTTATTACACGAAATGCCCTTTAAAGCATTCCACAGCAAGGTGAACACAAGTCAAGCTTGCAAAGTGTTAGAAAAAATAATTGCAAAAAGTCATTAAAGAATAATGAAAGTTGATTGATATAGCTTACAATATCAGGGCTGTCCAGTTTAACAAATGTAATTATTTCAAGTCATTTTCAGAGGACATCTAAATTTCAGCACCTAATTTTCACCATCTTTCTAGGAATACCAGCAAAAATCTCTTGTTTATATAAAGGCTGTAAAAGCAAAATTATTAACTCATTTATTTGGATTCCCCTAATGCTAAGGCTGAAACCATAGACATTTTAAATGATCAGAAACCAGATTTCTCTTGCTATCCTGTGATTTTAACATTCTATTGCTGTAGCCAAGAGTCTTTGATTTCTGGGCCTGCTGCCTTTTGCGTGCTGATTTTTCAGAACTCTCCCTCAAGAGTTCTTAACTTTTGAGTAGTATCTACCATGACTTCAGCCTCTGCAGGAAGTGAAGGTAGCAAGTTAGGGAATAAAAACACTGAGGGAAAAACCTCTCCTAGTAGAATCATCAACTCAGTCTAATTTTAGGTTTCAGGCAGACCACTTAGCTGTACTTTCAGCTAGTTGCAAATATCTGCTTTTTAGGTGCTCATTATTGAAGGACTACAACCAGGGCTTAAACTAAAATAATAAAATTTTCTATCATAATATTTTTCAGTAAAATAGGTGAGAATGTGTGTGTGCATGTGCAAACCATGTGCTTGTACAACCACATTCAAGTATTCACAGCATTCAAAATAAGATCCAAAAGTGTTCCTATTTTTCATAAACTCTTTTTTTTCTTCCCACCCGTCACAACCACAAGGACTAATAGCCTTGGGCTCAAAAACCTCAGAAGCCATGTTATTGAGGTATGTAACAGGAATACGAGACGGTTTTGGTAATAAGTTTTAGGTGGCAGCTATTTTGGTATTGAAAACGCTGGATCAAACCTAACAAAGGTCTTTTGAGAGGAAATGGTTAAAAGGGCACATCTTGTAGCCAGGAAAACCACAGCAAAGTATTCTAATTAGGAATAAATTGGAGAATGCTGTACTTTCCTAGAAGGGTCAGAAAGTCAAATACTTGGCCTTGAGCTGCCTCTCACCTCTACCCCTGCTGACCCTGAGAACAAGTCACTCCTGTCTCCACTGTGTGAGCTTAACAGTTGCTGCCAGGCCTTGCCATTCCTCTGCAGAAAAGACCAGGGATTTTTCACCAGAGGCTACTGGCCAGCATCAGAGTCGGAAGGAGGTAGCCGAAGTGCCATCGCACTTACTATAGTGCTCTAAAGCCAGCTTTCTGCCTTCAAAGGAAAATTCACTAAACTCACTAAAGCCAAACCTAACATACTTTAAAGTCTCCAAAGGAAGTCTCATAAACTTTCTTGTTGCTGTTAGAAGATTAAGCTCTAATTTCCCAGATTATATTTTCTATTTGTCTTAAATTTAGCAACAATTAATCCATGACACTCATTGGTACACAAGAAAAATAATTCTGCAGTCTTCATGATCAATTTAAGGTATACACCTGTGATGTTTTGGTGCTTTATGTATGTTGTGATTATACTAACATCTGATTAATATTTTTTAAAATGTTCCTTAGGTGTGACCTATGTGGCTGAACCGTGTAGTTAGTTGGGAAACTGGGGCTATGAAGCAAGTTGCCCCAAAGTGATGAATTCAATCAAGATGTCATGCACTACTGACCCCTTTTATAGAGTATTTCACTCTTTTGACAGCATCTAAAACCTACCTGTCCCTCAGAGTCTAGCTCAGTTTCTGCCTCCTGCCCAACACCTTTCCTAACAATTTAAGTTCTTACTGACATCTTTCCTCTGGGACCACCCAAAGCCCTATGATCTGTGAAGCTGTCACGGCATTTGGGTATGTCATCATATGCCGTCATTCATTCCCTAACTTTTCCTGTCAAAGGCCGTATGCTCTGCCTTTTTATTTCCACCTGCAGTGCCTAACATAGTGCCTAACAAGTACATATGGAAGCTCCATGGTGGAAGTGCATTGAATTGGCTTATACCCTTTTTCATCATTACCTCAATTATCATATCTAGGACTGGGGTTTGCGTTATTCCTTTTTATTTTCCCATTCATTATCTGTTCCTTAGTGATGCTGGAGCATCCACAGTGAGTTGCAAGTTGGGCCATTCCTGGAATAGGTTGGTCAGCTTGTGTTTTTTGGCTTGGACATCACTGTTCTGTACCATCCATGGAAAATAGGAGACAAATTATATGCTTTACGATTGCAGTCATTAGGGAATCACCGATTAGTATACAGACAAAAAAAATATGTGAATAGAACAGAGAAAATAAAGAAATATAGAAGGGAGTGAGAGGAAAAGAGATGAGGAAGAATCAAAAGGCCAGCAATCCTGTTCTCTGATCTAATATGTTTCCTTTTTCTAATGACAAAACATAAAGACTCCTTGCAAGTGCATTTAATGGATGATGACCTGCCCATCTTAATAATGTTCACTCTCTGGGAAATGCATGCAGAAATAACTGCCTTTCCAATCTGAATTAGGAACAAATTGGAAAGGCAGTTACTTTGGGGGCACAGGAGTAAGGAAGTAAATGCAGTCTAGTAACACTGGTGTATTGTATGCGGCAGTAAGAAATGACAACTCCAAATGAGGCCGGCTTCTCTCTTATGTGATCAGCTTGCTATGCCCTTAGTGATTCCATGAGATTTTGCATTTTATAGGTTGAGCTTCCCACTGGCAGCAAGTGAAGCAGTTCATTATGCACATCTGTCACGTGATCCACTTCATCAACCAAATGGAACTGGGAGAATAAGTCACCCTAACAAGATCCTTCAGTACACTCTTAAAAACTACTTACAGATGTACTCTTCCTCTGTAGGGATACAATGGGTTTCCTTGTACTGTGCCACATGATACAGGAAATGCATTATCCCCATCCAAATTCTGGCATACCAGGAGGAAGCACGTGAAAAGAAAGAAGCTCACAAAAGCACACACTGCTTTTGCAAAAGTCCTTAGAGGGACTCATACACCAATTTATGATAACAGCAGATAAAATCCCAGGCCTCTGAAGCTCAGTTCATTTCAAATGCTAATGTCCACACAGGGAAAGGAAACCACATCAGCATTCAGCATTGACACAAACATTGTTAATGCTTTTTATTTATGGGTTGTCACTGAGTCCCCTCAGCAGTACGCCAGATTTCCATTTGTGTTGTAAATTTAGCTACTTTATGTGCTTTCATGACTAGCTGTGTGATGTACCCATAGGCGCCATGTTTTCAAACTGTGCTTGGTGAGATAAGCGGCCACACTTCTGAACTTGAATCAGGAACCATTTTGTTCACATTCAGATCAGGTGGAATAAACGTTTTTGTAGCTAAGCCCAGAATTAGATTCATCTGCCATTGTTAAAGCTTCCTATTTCATTCAGTTAATCAACAAATATTATTATTGGATGCCTACCATGTGCCAGGCACTGAAGACATAGCCCTGAACATACAGAGTCCTGCCATCATAGAGATTACAATCTAGAGGTGGGTAAGGAGAGATGGTCAACAAATATGTAATATGTCAGACAGTGTGTCAGTCAGGATAGGCTAGGTTATTTTGTGGCAATAAACAACCCAATATCTCAGTGGCTTAAAACAACCAAGTTTATTTCTCACTTACATTGCATTCTCATTGTGGGTCAGCTGGGGCTCTGCTCTGTGCACCTTCCCTCTGGGATCCAACCTGCCTGGGAACTGACATCTAGAGCGTATGCCTTGTCTTTGTGGGAGATGGAGAAGATAGAGTGATAAATTGTACACCACCTCTTAAAGCTTATGCCTGAAAGCGACACATGGCACTTCTATAACATTTCACTGGCCAAAGCAAGTCACACAATTACACCCAACTCAAAAGGCAGCGCAATCATATCATGTGCTCAAGAAAATCAGACACACTTGTGAACAGAACTGTCCCAGATTATGATGATTACTATGAAGAAAAAAGCAAGGTAAAGGAGACAGTGCCTGGGTAGGAGGTTTCTATTTGACATAGATGGCCAGAAAAGTTCTCTCTGATAAGATGATATTTGAAGAGAGATTCTAAGGGAGAGACAAGGCCATTTGGATGGAGGTAGGAGCTACTTCCTGAAAAGAAAACTGCAAGAGCAAAGCGTCCCTGGCATATCTGAGGAACAGCAAGGAAGTCAAAGTACCCAGAGTGCAGTGAGCAGAAGTGAGCAAGGGGAAGGCTACAGAAAGTAAGGTCAGAGTGTTGTAAAACACAAGGTATGGCTTTACTGTAAGGGCTATGGCTATTGTAGGTTTTTGTGTAAAGACATGGTATGAGTTAGTTTTTAAAAGGGTCCTGTAGCTGCTGAGTGGGAAGCATACCAGAGGGCTAAGGGGTGAAACAAGGGGCAGGTAAGAGGCTTTTCAATAACCCAAGTCAGGTAAGAGGAAGGTAGTGGTCAGATTCTGGATATAGTTTGAAGGTAGAGCAACAAAATTTGCCAATGTATTATATGGTAGGGTTTAAGAGAAAGGGAGGATTCAGGGATGACTTCAAAGGTTTACTTTTTCTAGTAATCCTTGAATATGTAAGGACTACCTTGTGTGGTCTTGAGGAATCTTCAAATTTGGCAATATCACTATAGCATGTAACCTCCCCTGTAAATAAGTAGAGTTGAATAGCCAAGGGCAGATGTGGATTCTGGGCAGTTGGCTTGTTTCGTGTACCAGTTAAGGGACTTCTATCCCCGTATTGGCCTCACATCTAGTCTCTCTTAGGGTTTATGATTCAAGTTAATTTATAAAACCAGAGAAATTAGCCTCATAATTATAAGCAAAATAGGAGCTTATGACTGGTCATCCCAACTTTACCCTTCTATTCCTCTGTGAACCTCAGATATCCCTACCAGGAAACCTCACTCATATAGCATAAGATCTGTCTTCAGTAACATATCATATAGCAATGTTTTACCTCCAGTTCTCCTGCAAAGAGGTTGAATAGAAATCTTAATACGTATAATAAAACAACATTGTGGTGTTTGTCTGAATAGTATGTCCCTCTTTCTGCTTATCCTGCCTTCCTGTAGCATGGCTTTTCCCATCACCATTATCCAGTAAATAGCAACTAGAACTCCCTACCACACTTAGACCTTCTCTTACATCTTCTCTAGCATAGCAAATCATAGGTTGAATGTAAAGTTTGCCAACTATTATAAAGGAATTAATAAATAAAGGTCAATGCTGTTTTTAGAAGCTTTGTTTTGAGGCTACTTGTACTCAAAAGCATTCATCTATTCAACAAATATTCTTGAGTTCCTACGATGTGCCAGATACTCTCCCAGGCAATGGAGTCACAGCTATGAATAGAATATATATGTCATACATATTGCCGAAAACTGGAGAAGCATGGACAAGTATAAACAAAAGATAAAATTTCTACTAACTCACCACTAACACATAGCAGCTAGTAACATTTTAGTGCCTAGACTTTTTCTAAGCATAATATTCTTCCTCCCTTTTTTGAAAAAAAAATTGTAATGATGATGATTATAAGTTAAACGACTATCCATCATGCTTGATAAATATAAATCAAATATATAAGTCAACAATTGAAATAAAATCTATAAAAGCATCATATTATACTTTTATAATTATATGTATAAATTATAATTAAACCCAATATTGGCTATTTAGTTTCAGCAAATGTTACCACTTTCACACTGAATTAATGTTTTTTTATTTGAGTTTAACTGATTATTTATTTTCACTTAATCTATAAATTTGATTTGTTCTTGGGTTTTTTTTAATTGTAATAAAAAGACATGTAACAAAATTTACCCTTAAGATGGTAAATTATTAAAGTAATTTAAGTATATAATTCAGTAGTGTTAAGCATCTTCACAGAGTTGTTCAACAGATCTCTAGAACGGTTTCCTTTTGTGTTTGTATAGTTCTTAATTAGCTATAAGCATAAAACATTTATACCTAATTACTATATATTTATAAATATTTAAGGAAAAATATAATGAAAATTATTTAAGTCAACATGGGGAGGGGTTTCAAGAGAGCTTATTTCCTTTAAAAAAAAAAAAAAGACATGAGACACACTAATCAATATGGTGGCTCTTTTTCAGTTTAAATGTTTGTTCAACCAGCCCTCTTGGCTTTTCCTTCTTGGCTAGCTCACAGAGTGGGCTGTATTGGAGATGACAGTGAAACCTCATTTCTTGGAAAAGCAGAACCAGAGGAGAGGATAGCAGTGTTCCACCTGAATTCAAATTTTCCTTTTTAATAATAAGTATAGTATGAACACAATACTGCCTTTCAAGTTACTTTTAAAAATACTTTCAAATCCATTATCCTATTTTTGAAGCCCCATTGTGAATCTCTTAGTAAGTTTCCTTTAAAGTCAAACATCATTGGCACATTTTGATATGTTATATCTTCAATTATTCTAGCCAGTGCTGCTAGGAGCTTTGCTCCGTAGCAAGATGTTAGAGGAAAGAAAGCCATCTCCAGGTGTTCTGAATGTTCTGTGAGTCTGCTGCGGCCTCTCCCAGGCCTTATTAAGAAAATAAACTATGCTAATGAGCTCCCCTGAAAAACTGGATGGAGGTTTTAAGCTTAAAACTCATATTGTTAACCTCTCCTAGGCTTTCTTTTTAAAATGAAAGATTTTGTTGTTGTTGTTAGGATTTGCTATTTAACTTTTTAGAAATAAGGTAATAGTCAAAGTCCCTATAATCATTAACTGTGGGATAGAAAGCAAGAAGGAAAGGGCACAAAAGGAAGGAACATTTAACGAGTATTTACTTGATGCCAGACACTATTCTAGAAGCTTTCTATTCTTCATCTTACCTTATTCTGTCTCTGTGGAAGTTGGTTCTGTTGTCCCCATTTTATTGGCTGAAATTCTGAGAAGTAAAGTAATTTGCTTAAGGCCACCCAACTTGTAATAAGTAAACTGAGGTTCAAATCCAGCTTTGTCTAGTTACACAGCTATGCTATGTGAGTGAGAAACATGAAAACACCTCATAGACTCAGCTTGGGCCGTGTTTTCTGCCACAGATTTTGTCTGGGGAACTTGGATAATGCCAATATTCATTCACAGAGTTTCTTTGCCCATTCCAGCAAATTATCATTTTCTGCTTTCTCGCTCAGTTATTTGTATATTTAGCTGATGGGCTCAACTTCACACATTTCCCACACCCTACTTAGCATAGTGCAGAAATCCATTTGCTCTCTCCCAGCTGGCTCTAACACTGGCCACATCTGCCTTTCCAGATGTGCAGGCTGCCGTGTAAAACACACATCCTTACCACCCCACTTGCTGCAGTGTTGTCTGGCCCTTCTTGAGGCATGGTTCTAGGCTGCTCTTTAGAAAGGTGTGATATATTCCCTGTGGACTGCATTATCATTTTTTCGTTTAATATGCACATTCTGCGGTGCTTTTACATACTTTTCCAACTTTTTACATTCTGTCTTTTAATCTCTGATTGCATTTACATGGTGATTTATGGAGACTTTGAATATTATAATCTAAAGGGTATATGTGGGAAGGAGGAAGTGAGCAGGTTTATTAGGAAAATTCAGCAGTCCCTGCTTCTTTAAAGATTTGACCTTGAAACTGTGTAAATGTGAGCTCAGTGAGGGTCAGAGAAAAGGAACCAGCTGACCCACTTCCTTAGCATTTACTGTATGCTGCCTTGGGTGATTAATGGTCTTTTCACATATTGATGTTATATCACCCCAGCTAGATTTTAAGTAATTAGAGAGCAAGAGCATGTGTTACTCATCTTTGTGCCAAACATATTACCTTGCACATAGTAGGCATTTAATGAGTAGTAGGAGTCTGGTTGCTATGTGTTAGCTGCTGTGGGTGTGCTGCTGAACTCTCACCTTGTAGCCTTTCTAAGATTAGCTTTTGAATGACAGTTGTATTAGGCATGATGAAACCAGATCTCCCCTGCTCACCCTGTGGTGTCAGGGACTTGTACCCCATGTGTCTTTTCAAATAACAATATGCTGGTACCCAAAGTATATGGTACCCAGTTTAGAGTCTTGAATTTTAAAAACCTGAATGTGGAAGGAACCTGTCCACCCACTTTGAAATGCTCCTGTTAAGCTCACCTTAGAGCATCAGAAGTGGACTCAGCAGCCACCTATTAGATCCAATATGAAATGCCCTAAATACTCCCCTTGCTTGGTGCCTGGAGGACCTAGGTCTTAAGCTGCTTCTTTGGACTGAGAGCCTGACAAGCCCTGCACAGGGCAAGCTGAGCCAAACCCTGGCTTGGATTTGGGGTATCATCCAGGAATGGAATAAGCGAATGGCTTCACCTTAAGGAAACCTTGTAAATGAGATGACAATGACCTTCTTAAACAAAATAGAGAAAATATGATGTAACTTTTTCCAGATGATTAAAGACATTGTTTTTAAAACCAATCACTTGCTGTGAAAGCTGTGATGTTATCAAGGACTTTTGAGAGGTGTTTATTACTGTGGTACATGATGTTAACCAGTGAAGCTGGACATTGTAATGTAGCTGTTTTGATATGACCTAGGTGAAAATTAGATGTAAGGTTGCTTTTACAAACATTACTTTGTGATTTCTTAAAAGCTGAATATTTACTAGTGTTTTTCAGGGTGCTTCAAAATATTAATATTTTCATGACAAAACCACCTTGTCAAAATGTCAGCTGTCATTTCCATCACGATGCTGCTCTTCTAACCCTTCTTCCCTATTGTCCTCCTAAACTGGCAACTTTTAACCTACCAAGCGTTAGAAAAACAGAAAACTGCTCTAGTTAGAACCTGTATATACAGTAAGAGGAAGCGTGATCTGGGTGAGGTCTGATGGTTGTATTAGGAATAGGAGTGGAGAGGTTTAGTGCCTCAGCCTTGCGACACTATTTTGGCTGGGAGGATTATCCCCTGAAGCCCTTTTCACCACTGACACTGCAGGTAGAGTTAGTTCTTCAGGCAGGCATGTTTTTCTTCTTAGGGTCAAAGGTAAGGTGACGCGGGAAGGGGCAGCCGGGGCATCATCAGGAGGCTGGGTCTCAATGGAAGGGGTCGGGTTGGAGGGGTGCCGGGCATCTGGTCAGAAGGAAGTAGGAACACAGGCAGAAGCAGAGGAGGGCTCTTACTGCTGCTGAGCACAGGCCTCTGCTTGACTGTGGCCCTCAGCCAGCTGGCCCTGGCTGGAGTATTTCTCCTCAGGTCAGTGGTTTTACCACAGCCTTGTTTGGAAACCATCTGTGTTCTAGGAGCCCATGGAGAACGGGCATCTTGTTTGGAAAATCAATTTGAGGCAGGGCACGGTGGCTCACGCCTGTAATCCCAACACTTTGGGAGGCCGAGGTGGGTGAGAGGTCAGGAGTTCAAGATCAGCCTGGGCAACATGGTGAAACCCCCGTCCCTACAAAAATACAAAAGTTAGCCGAGCATGATGGCAGGTGCCTGTAATCCCAACTACGTAGGAGGCTGAGGTGGGAGAATTGCTTGAACCCGGGAGGCAGAGGATGCAGTGAGCCAAGATTGTACCACTGCACTCCAGCCTGGGTGACAGCGAGACTCCACCTCAAAAAAAGAAAATCAATTTGAAGCTAAAGCGGTGGACTTTTTAGTTACAAATGAGAGAGATGAAAATATAGCTATTGAACTTTATTGTTATTTTGGCCTCATAAAAATTAACAGTAAACTTTTTTAACTCCAGAGAGTTTCACAAAATCTCCACATTTTGTGTACATTTCAGACATGAGACTCTACCACACCAGAACCCATTTGAGAGGAATTTAAAGCTCAGGAAAGTAGCAGCTCTCTTCAAGTTTCTGAGTAACTGAACTTTGTAGATAACAACAGATTGGAAAATAGAATCAGTTAATCCCTGAACTCAAGGAACCCTTGGCCCATAGCCCAGACAATACAGGATGCTGAAAATTGGTCTGGTCCCAGCCTCACGTAAGCCTGTTTCTCCTCTCCTGGGAAGAATGGAGCTTTTCAGCACCGCCCAGTGTGAGAGCTGGCCTCCCTGTTACGCCTCGATGAAGGCAAGAACAAGCAGCTTGCAGCGGAGGCCATCGCCTGGAAGGTGGCAAAGGCCAGGCAGGTACCTGCGGCCCAGCTGCTGCTCAGCGATGAGGCTGGCAGCCAAGCCTAGTGCCAGCCTTTTCAAAAGCAGCCCTTTTGATAACACTGATTACATTTCCCTCACCAGAGCCTTGGGCTAATTGAGCAAGCAACAGCCAATCTCTAGGTAACAAAGAGGAGGGGAAAGTAATCCAAACACAGGTTTTATTATAAAAACCAGGGAGTGAGAGAAGTATGTTTATTCTGTAAGATAACACACCTGCTCGGTGCCCGGGAGGCTCATTTCCATCAGTTGCCATGGCAAACTCGTTATACTTCAAGGCCATGTGGCTTTGTTTCCTTTTGAGATCTGGTCCTTGTCCTACCTTTTCTAACAACTCCAACACAATGACATGGAAGCCTGCGACAGCATAATTGATTTCTCCCTCCCTCTATCAATGGATCGCATTTGTTCGGCACAGGACTGAGTCTGCCTTCTCCTTTGAACTCCTTGCTAAGCATGAAGGCATGCTTCAGAGAACCATCCTCATTAACATTCCAGGTCCCTCTTCCCTGTCAACAATAAACAAGCCCTGCATCAATGGCCTCCTGCCTTCCACTTTTACAAATGAGTGGCTCAGTTCCATGTTTTGCTGCTGATCCAGGTGCCCAGGCGCATACAACATGAGGCTAAGCAGCACGAGGGAGGGACTAAAAATAGAACAGCAGTTTTGGATGCATACCAGAGCAGCTACTTCATCTCAACTTGCTTTGCACACTAAGCCTAATGGGATCCATCAGACATGAGTTCTCTCGCGCGCTCGCTCCCTCCCTCTCCCCTCTCTCCCCAGCTGCCGATTTCCATCAGCGCCTTCCTGGTGAAGGGAGCAAAGGGAGGTCAGGCAAGGGACAAGAAATGTGTGCCCTTATGGTTTTCGTTTACAAGCCCTGGGAGATCTGGGGGCTGCAGTTACTCCTTCCAGAAGAGAGTTTCTAGAAAAAAGCGGGCAGGCTCAGAACACGGTCACCTCTGCCCAGGTACACTTTGGTCCCAGACTTTCATTGTTTAGCAAAGGCTCAAATATCACTCCCTAATCACCCAATACCTATAACCTGGACCTTTGCTTCTATGTTCCTTGAAAAGTTAGGTAGAAAACTAAAGTACACTGAGTGTCCTCTTATAGATCCCAACTGCTTGCCTGACAAGGCTAAGAATTTGAGGCAAATGCAGTGAGTTGGCAACACGTGACTGGCCAGGGTCTGCAAAAGCCACCCAACTGCCACCAAGTACCCTATCTGAAAATGATCCTATCTGAAAGCATTTTCCAATAGAAAATGGAAGAAGCCAAATGCAGTTAGGAACATGCTATCCTGCCAGGCACAAGACCTCCCAGCATGCCAGCTGTGTTGACTGAGCGAGGCTCCTTTGTGTGCTGATATGCCTCATGCAGCCTCCCCCCACCCAAAGGCAAGCTAGCATGACCATACATTTCTCATGTCTCCATCGAAAAGGTAATTTAGATGTTCCAAACAACTCCATCCAAAAGGTAATTTAGCATTATTCCAAGAAGTGCCATTACTGAGGAATCAGAATTGTGACAGGAAGGGCTGGGCGCAGTGGCTCATACCTGTAATCCCAGCACTTTAGGAGGCTGAGGCAAGCGGATCACTTGAGGTCAGGAGTCAGGAGCTTGAGAACAGCCTGGCCAACATGGTGAAATGCCGTTTATACTAAAAATACAAAAATTAGCTGGGCCTGGTGCCGGGCGCAGGTAGTCCTAGCTACTCAGGAGGCTCACGCAAGAGAATCATTTGAACCTGGGAGGCGGAATAATTTGAACCTGGGAGGCGGAGGTTGCAGAAAGCTGAGATGGCACCACACTGTACTCCAGCCTGGGTGACAGAGCGAGACGGTCTCAAAA
>NW_016107728.1:1691575-1695116 GCF_001604975.1 Cebus imitator | reverse complement strand
TCCCAAAGTGCTGGGATTACAGACTTGAGCCACCGCACCTGGCCAAAATTTTTTAAAAAATCAACTGGTCATGGTGGCATGAGCCTTTGGTCCTAGCTACTCAGGAGGCTGAGGTGGAGGGATCACTTGAGCCTGGGAGGTTGAGGCTTCAATAAGCCATGATCATGCCACTGCACTCCAGCCTGGGTGACAGAGCAATAAGTCAATCTGACTAATAGCAGATTTTGTCTGTATCAGGCAAGTTTCAAGACTTCTTACATTGTGCCTCAGTTTCATATAATACCAGTATAAGATAAATATGCCAAACCACTTCAAGAAAAGTCATATTTCACATAATCACAGCAATAATTAATTCCCCAAAGAATTTCTCATAGAACAAGTTGCAACATGATCAGTTAATCCTCCAGTCGCTAGAGGATGGTGGTACTTCTTCCCTCAGAGAGACGGAAGTATCTCCTCAGGGAGGAGACACTGGGTCATTTGTTGAACACATTTACTGTCCAAAACCAGAAAGCTTTCTAGATTCATCAAATAAAAGTCGGCAGTCTGGAAATCAGAACATCCGCGTTCCAGCCCTAGGATGAACTTCGATAAGCCACAGCTGCTCTGGGCCCTGCTTTCCATGTGTATAAAATAAAGCTGCAGGAATATATAATTTCTATGGTCTCTTTCTAGACTGAAAGTTCCATAACAGAAATAAATGATCTGAGAATTTAATTGATTTTGGTGCTTTCTTTCTTCCTTTTCTTTTTGGTTGTTGTTGTTTATTTGGTTTGTAGGCTAAACTAGAGCTATTTATCTTGAAAAATAGTGCATACTTTTCTGAGATAAGAGGCATTTCTTCTCTATGGTATTTTCCCACAGTGTAACCTTCCTTCTCTTTTCATTTGCCACTAGGAGGTGGGTCTCGCTGATTCTTCCTGGCTCATTAAGAAGAAACAGAAAGATCCTGTGTTTTGAGAGACTCTTTCTGGATCACTTCCCATGATCACAGGACTTTGCAATCCATTTGGCAAAGGTGGTGGTGACAATGGGGTGTTTGGCAAAGTGGATGAGGTGGTTGACGAAGCAGCCGGGGTAAAGAAAAATGCTCTTGACAAAACGTCATGAAACAAGGGTGGAGTGTTCAAAATGGAGAACTTGCATCCCTTGCTGAGATGACTCCGAGAGAAGCTCTGTCTTTAAAGAGGTGATTTATTTAACAGGAAACAAAGGAAAAGGTATCAACAGCAATAATTTTTCTGAGCATGGAGCTGAGGAATAGCTAGTCTAATACTTTGATTGTAGCCATGTACTGAGACCTCTTTGAACAATGTAGAAGTTAAACTAGACAGGCAGGTATTTTGAAACCAGTCACTAAAATTAAAAATTACATTTAAAATTCTAAATTCGTCATCAAATATTAGATAAGAACCTAAGCTTGCATTCCACAAACCCACCCCTCAAATCAGTGTAGGTCTGAATAAAGCCTTGGGGCTAAGAGGTTATTTTTACTAAGTCAGCCCTACCCCACTTCCACCCCAAAAATATCTAAAGATGAATGCCTGAGGACCAGCATAACATCTAAATGAACCAAGTGTTAATCCTACTGTCAGTGCTCTCAAATACTTGTTAGAATTCCTTTGATGGGCCAGGCGAGGTGGCTTATGACAGTAATCCCAGCACTTTGGGAGGCCGAGGTGGGCAGATCACCTGAGATCAGGAGATGGAGACCATCCTGGCTAATATAGTAAAACCCCATCTAAAAAAAAAAAAAAAAAATTAACCAGGTGTGGTGGCAGGCACTCTTAGTTCCAGCTACTCAGGAAGCTGAGGCAGGACACAAATTTGAACCCACGAGGCGGAGGTTGCAGTGAGCCGAGATCTCGCCAGTGCACTTCAGCCTGGATGACAGAGCAAGACTGTGTTTCAAAAAAAAAAAAAAGGAAAAAAGTTCCTTTGATGTTGGCGGTCATCAGATTTCATAGAAACTTTAGGGGCCAAGCTTTCATCACTTGGCCAGGTGCCTGTGTGTGTGTGTGTGTACTTTTTGTGTTTTTTTTTTTGCTACCAGTGCTACCAGCTGTAACACTTTAATGACTCTGTGGAACACCAGGGACCACTGCTCATCAAGCACCTGGGCTAGGAAGAGTGAAAGGAATGAGTGTTTGAGAGCTTAGGACAGGTCTCTGAAGGGAGGAAGGGTTAATAACATCACATTACTAAATCTTTGCAAACTGGAAACATTTCAGAGTAATTGGTGATGTCATTTTGTTTACAAACGTGTCAAATCGTTAATGATGGTGTCACCTCACACTAAAAAAGGCAATTAAAAAAGAGAAAGAAGACTCGAAGTTTGTGTTTAGGGTGTTTTCCACGTTATCCAAATAAGAAAGTCAGTTCTACCAGGTCTCAAAACTATGAAACTAATGTTACACGTCATAAAGTCTTACAAATGAGTACTTATGCTAGGTTTTTTGTTTTATTTTTTTTGAGATGGGGTCTTGCTCTGTCACCCAGGCTGGAGTACAGTGGCACGATCTCAGCTCACTGCAACCTCCGCCTCCCAGGTTCAAGCGATTCTCCTGCCTCAGCCTCCCAAGTAGCTGGAACTACAGGTGCCCGCCACCACGCCCAGCTAATTTTTTGTATTTTTAGTAGAGACAAGGTTTCACTGTGTTAGCCAGGATGGTCTCGATCTCCTGACCTCGTGATCTGCCCGCCTTGCCCTCCCAAAGTGCTAGAATTATTGGCATGAGCCACCGCACCTGACCATTCATTATGCTAGTTTTTCTTCTCTTTTCCTATTTTTTAAAGAAAAAAGACATTCATCTCACCCAGTAGACAGCTAAGTTATAAAGTAAATAAAACTAGTGTTCTTTCCAACGCATTAGCAATGTTTCTGATTTATAGTTGACAAGTATTTGTCCTTTCCCTGTGCTGACATGTAAGAGTTGGACTGGGCTGGGCGTGGTGGCTCTCGTCTGTAATCCCAGCACTTTGGGAGGCTGAGGCAGGTGAATCACTTAAGCCCAGGAGTTCCATAATAGCCCGGACAACATGGCGAAACCCTGTCTCTACAAAATATGCAAAAATTAACCAAGCATGTTGGTGCACACCTGTAGTCCCAGCTACTTGGGAGGCTAAAGTGGGAGGATCATCTGAGCCCAGCAAGGTCAAAGCTGCAGTGAGCCGAGACTGTGTCACTACACTGCAACCTAGGAAACAGAGTGAGATCCTGTCCCCCCCCCCAAAAAAAAAGATTGGATTATCTTGTAGCACAAGTGAGCCTTAAGAGGCTGGTAGATAAAGAAGGGGAAGCAGTAGCTTTCACCCCCAAAAAGTCTTCATTGGCTTAGTAGCTTGGGCCCTAATTAAAACCATCCCACCTTTATAGTTTATGTAGATTTGATACATGTATACATATTTTATACATGGATATGTGTATGTGTTCTTTTTCTCGAGACCAGATAAGCAAGATACATAGATATAGATATCCAAAATTATCAACCTGAGGATATTGTTGAAGATAGTTTTTAAAAGAAGAAAATGTAAATTTGGC
>NW_016107728.1:1686439-1691322 GCF_001604975.1 Cebus imitator | reverse complement strand
CCATTGCACTCCAGCCTGGGCAACAAGAGTGAAACTCCATCTAAAAAAAAAAAAAAAAAAAAAAATGTAAATTTGTCCTCTGAGAGACATAATTATGAAAATGAAAAGTCAGTCACTCCTCAAAAGAGTATTTAGAATTTAGGTTCTAGACATCAAAGCTTTTAGAGTGATTAGAGATGCTTTTGTCCATGTCATTTTATAAATGAGTCCCTGCAATCTAAGAAAAGTGAAAGGACTTGCTAAAGGTCACACAGTAGTTGGTGGTGGAACCAAGATTAGAAAACAGACTACAATTCTAGCTTACATCCCCCATTACTTCATACAGATACACAAATGTTTTTACCTATGTAGTCAGATCCTGAGAACCATAAGCGTACTATTTAGAATCATGGTTGTATGCTGTACAAAGTTGTTTTGTTAAAAATCTTTTTTTGTTTTGTTTTCGTTTTTGTTTTAGGCAGTCTCACTCTGTTTCCCAGGCCAGAGTGCAGTGGCGCGATTTCATCCTCACTGCACCTTCTTCCTCCCGGGTTCAAGCAATTCTCCTGCCTCAGCCTCCCAAGTAGCTGGGATTACAGGCACCATGCCCGGCTAGTTTTTTTGTATTTTTAGCAGAGGTGGGGTTTCACCATGTTGGCCAGGATAGTCTCAAATTCCTGACCTCAAATGATCTGCTTGCCTCAGCCTCCCAAAGTGCTGGGATTACAGGCATGAGCCACCAAGCCCAGCCTAAAAATCTTTACTGCAAGAATAAAGCTTCCATGATTATGGTTTAAAAAATGGTTGTTTAACTATCTGGCTTTAATCCTTTAATAGAGAGTGGTCTGTTTAATATTATATCTAAGCAGCTTCGTTGATGTCCCTGGAAGCAACTGCCCATATCATTATAAATTATATGTATCTATCTCCTTTGAGATAAGTAAAACATAATCTTACAAAAGAGTAAACATTTTATTATTTGTACACGAATCAGTTTGCTCCGAGGAGATATAAGCATCTGGCTAACTCATAAAAGTGGCCAGAAGTGACAGGAGAGTGTTTGTAGTCATTTCCATTTGCTGCCACATCCCTTACATTATCTACTTGCTAAGGACTGAGAGGCCCAGAATGGACATGTCAAACTGTCAGGAGGAACATGTGGGACACTGGCACCTGCAATGGGTTGTTTTTTTTTAAAGCAGAGAATGCAGAGCAGCCGTAGACTCCAATTCAGAGCCAGGGTGTGTGGAGGTCTCCAGGGAAAAGCTCTCTGCACAACAGGTTTCCTGGGGGCCAGCGGGCCTCCTGGGGAGGAACAGAGAAAAAAAACAGCCAGGAGTGCTACCAACCAGCCTCAGCTAGAACACTGTCCGAAGAGGGGCCCAAACATGGCCTGGCCCCAGTCTTCGGGGGATGGACGGTGTCACAAGGGAACCACCTGAAGGGTGGGCAGAGGCCCCCGTGGAGGAGCCACATACTCTTCCTCCCTCAGCAGCCGCAGCAGGATGTTTTTTTTATTCTTGGGCCAGCTGTAGATGTGAGTGTTCTGAAGCCAGGTGGGCACGTGCTCCTATGGGAGACAGAGTGACAGGAGCAAAGGTCATTAGAGAAAAACCTGGATTCCAGATCCCAGGCTCAGTTCCCAAACATTTCTGGCTTTCCCTACATGGGCGTTTCCTACCAAACTGTCCTGGGAGCTGTGCTGTTTCGCTCGCGGAAAGGTTTAGCATGTGAAATGTGCTTGGCTTCGGGAACAAGCTGCATATCTCATTATAAAAACCACATGTACACAGCATTTTCTGTCAGTCTCCCAGGCTACCTACCCTTTGCATTTCAACGTGCTTTTCACCACCCTCACATAAATGGGGTAGGACAGAGGTCACACAGAGTGATGTGAATTCCCCTGTGACTTCAGAAGAAGTATGCCAGAGCCATAGGCTTAAATCAATTCATTCCGTTTCACTCCAGCCCCTGATCTGGCCTGCAGTAGAAGGAGCCCATCAGACCTCCGTTATCAGGCACAGGCAGAAACTGTTAGCCAGGCATCCTGGGGGTGCAGTGTCAGACTGCCCTCATGGTGTGGATGTTCTGGTGGGGAGAGGCAGGTAATAAGTAAAATGGATAGTGTGTTCAACGGTGATGCATGCTGTGGAGAAGAATTAAACAAGAAAGGGGACAGGGAGTGCTGGGGCAGGTGTGAAAGATTTGCAGTTTTCAATAGGATGCTTAGGAGAGGCCTCACTGAGAAAATGAGCAAAGACCTAAAAGAGTAGAAGAAGCAAGCTCTGGGTCCAGGCAGATGGAAGAGCCAGCGTGAAGGCCTTGTGGTGGGAGTGTGTTGAGCCTGTTCACAAGCAACAAGGCCACTATGAATAGAGCAGAGTGAGTAGATACAGAGGTCTGGAAGTAGAAGGGGCTGTATTGGATAGCGTCCTGTAGGCCACGGTAAGGCCTTTGCTTTTGAGTCTAACTCCTAGGGATATAGTGTGGGACTCCTTTGGGGACTGTGGGATGTGCTTAGAAGCAGCACCTGCTTCATCTCAGGCATCAAGCTGGGTACTGAGGATGCCCAAAAGGACACAGGACTGCCTTGAGGACTTCAAATCTTAGGATGAAGGCAAAATGTCAAGAAGTGATTTTCTAGTCAATGGCACACCAAGGGGGCAGGTGGTGAGAGCAGTCTCTGCTGAGCTCAGGCAATACAGGCACTGTCTGAAGGAGATTTAAAAATAATAACAAAACCAGTGAAAACTTGGTTTTTTATATCACCATGCTCCAATAATTCTAAACAATTATTCCCAGTACCCCCAACCCAAACACATGCCATTGACCCAAGGTACTAAAACTAAGCACTCTTAAGAAAGGGACAATGAAATATATTGGCATGGAGGTAAAAATATAAAGGCATGGTGGCTCATGCCTCTAATTCCA
Organism: Cebus imitator; assembly: GCF_001604975.1. NCBI lineage: Eukaryota > Metazoa > Chordata > Mammalia > Primates > Cebidae > Cebus > Cebus imitator. The sequence goes on along the minus strand of NW_016107728.1, from coordinate 1,688,412 downwards.
ACACTTGGGAGGCCAAGGCAAGTGGACCACCAGAGGTCCCAAGTGGCTGGGACCAGCCTGGCCAACATGGTGAAATCCCGTCTCTACTAAACATACAAAAATTAGCCAGGCCTGGTAGCGGTGCTTGTGACCCCAGCTACTTGGGAGGCTGAGACGGGAGAATTGCTTGAATCCAGGAGTCAGAGGTTGCAGTGAGCTGAGATCGTACCATTGCACTCCAGCCTGGGACAGAGAGCGAGACTCTGTCTCAAAAAACAACAACAAAAAAAACCACTTTAGGAGGCTAAGGCAGGCAGATCACAACATCAAGAGATCAAGACCATCCTGGCCATAATGGTGAAACCCCATCTCTATTAAAAATACAAAAATTAGCTGGGCATGGTGGCACGTGCCTATGGTCCCAGCTGCTTGGGAGGTTGAGGCAAAAGTATTGCTTGAACCCGGGAGGCAGAGGTTGCAGTGAGCTGAGATCACACCACTACACTCCAGCCTGGGTGACAGAGCAAGACTCTGTCTCAAAAAAAAAAAAAAAAAAAAAAAAAAACTACCTAAAAACAAAAAAAAAAAAAAAAAAAGAAAGAAAAAAAAAGAAGTGTCAGGGGAGGCTAGAGAGATTGGATATAAGGATAAGTAAGAGTTCACTAGGCAGGCAAGTTAGGGAAGGGCACTGCAAGCAGATGGAACAGAGTAGGCAAAGGCAAAGAAACCCAAAAGAACACAGCATGTGTGAGGGCATGCTGAAGTGGTCCAGGGTGACCAGAGCACAGAGCATCCTCAGAGGGTAAAAAGAGAGAAAACCATGCAAGGGGACACAGTCCTCTTCTGAGAGGCCTCATAGCTCATGCTAAGAAAGGTGGATATGATCTTGTAGTCAATGGGAAAACAGCACAAAATTTTTAAGCTGCCAAGAAACAGATCGGGCCTACATTTTGGGTGTTCCTCTTTGATGGCAGAGCAGAGGATGGCTAGCACAAGGTCAAAGTGGAGACGAGGAGACCAGTAAGGAGACTCATCGGTAAGTGAGAGCAGTGAGACCCTGGGCAAGGGCGACACAGGGAGGATGGAAAGGTGTGCTGTTGTACAGGTTGTGCACCATACAGCCTGAGGTGTCCCAGTCACATAAACTGGAGCCTCCCTCATCCAGGGCAACGGTCTCAGTGCAGTCCTGACATCTGAGGATCCCTCCAGGGTGAAACGAGGCCTGAGCTCAGGGTGCTGTGGTCTCATTCTCAAGATGTTTACTCCACCACTGCCTTCCCTTTGCCAAGCCTGGAATGTGGCCTCAGATGGTTTTGCCCCCATTCTTCAAACTTGCTGGCAGACCCTTCTGGTGTGAAAAGCCTCATATGAATCACAGCAAAGTTCACTCTGGTAACTGTGTAGATTTAATTCCTGTAATCGTTGGCTATGTGCAATGAAATGCCTCCCTGGAACAGCCAGCAAAAACTGTACACATCTTGACTTTTATATACAAGAGATAAGAAGTATCACATGAACCTTTTCTTTTTCCCTCTTGAGTTAAAACAGAAACTCCCTCTTTGTGTGCAATGGTTCTTTGAACAATTAGGGCAGCAGTGATCCTATCAGATAGCTTTAAAACATTTCTGATTCATGCTGCTGAACTGAGTGGTACAACTTGTTGATCTTTCTGGTAACATTGTTTTCTCTAAGGATTGATAAAGAATTGACGCAGTGGCTCACGCCTGTGATCCCAACACTTTGGGAGGCTGAGGTGGGCAGATCACCGGAGGTCAAGAGTTCTAGACCAGCCTGGCCAACATGGTGAAACCCCATTTCTACTAAAAATACAAAAATTAGCCAGGCCGGGTGGTGGGTGCCTATAAACTCAGCTACTTGGGAGGCTGAAACAGAAGAATCACTTGAACCAAGGAGTCAGAGGTTGCAGTAAGCTGAGGTCATGCCACTGCACTCCAGGATGGGCAACACAGTGAGACTCCATCTCATTTGAAAAA
>NW_016107728.1:1671407-1686425 GCF_001604975.1 Cebus imitator | reverse complement strand
GAACTCCAAGTGTGGTGGCTCATGCCTCCTAATCCCAGCACTTTGGGAGGCCAAGGTGGGCAGATCACAAAGTCCAGAGATCGAGACCATCCTGGCTAAGCATGGTAAAACCCCATCTCTACTAAAAATACAAAAAATTAGCTGGGCTAGTGCCATGCGCCTATAGTCCCAGCTACTTGGGAGGCTGAGGCAGGAGAATCACTTGAACCAGGGAGGCGGAGGTTGCAGTGAGCCGAGATCGTGCCATTGTACTCCAGCCTGGGTGACAGAGCAAGACTCCGTTTAAAAGAAAAAAAAAAGAATGGACAAGGTTTTCCACTTAAAATCCCAGATGGCAAAGCAAACCAAAGATTAAATTATGAGGCTTTTGTTTCTTTGTTTGTTTACCTTCTTAGCATTTGGGAAGAGCACAGGGATGAATCTGAAATTCATGCTTCCTTGTTTTATGAATTCAATCTGCATCTGAAACCAAATAAATTTGAAGGTTTAATTTTAGGAATGAGGATGAGGAGTTAATGGTCTCCATAATGATGCAAGTCCACATGGTATTTTTATTCTGATTTCCATATTTGAGTGCCACACACTTATAATTTTAATCCCCCCTAATTATCTATTCCATTCACTCATTTATCAGTCATTTATTAGAGGCCTATTAGAAGTCACATTCTATCTTAGGCTTTGGGTGTCAGGATTAGGATACCTTCAGGGTGTGCTGAAACTGGCCAGCAGCTCACAAAAGCTGGCTGTGTGCATCTCTTCCTAATTCTGTGTTCAGTGACTTCACACTGATAGCTTGAAATTGGTGATGGTGAGAGTATTTATACCATGGAAATAAGTAAGTGCTACAAATCAGGAGAGCCAGCTTAGCAGAACACCACTGATACAGTCCCTAGCTTCACAAGGCTGGCAGTCTAGTGAGCAGGCAGAAAGGTAAATTACCAACCAGAGTGCAGGGTGAAAAGTGTGAACAATTGTTCCGGAAGCCCAGAATGGGGGCCATCCATTCAACATCAGAGACTGGAAGGACAGTTACAAAAGAGGGGTCATTTGGGCACTGAAAGAAAAGGTTTTGGTCAAGTAGGGAAAACAGAGGCAAGGAGAAGGACCATCTCAGCAGAGGCAACAGCATGAGAAAATGTCTGGAGGTATGAAAGTGTGTTGGTGTGGCTGGAACCAGCTATTAATGCACTGTGGCCAGAGCACACGATGGGCTTGGCCGAGCGGGGAGGTCAATTGTGAAGAGCTCTGTCTGCCTGTTCCAATATGGTCTGCTACTGCGGAAGCCCAAGAAGATTTAACTACCAAGAACTATCTCAAAAATCAGAATTTTCAATAGGAGGGGTGTTGGAGTCTCCCAAATCCTGTGACCAGCACAAAGCTTTCAGTCATCTGATGAGAAGGAAATGAGGAGTTATGTGTTCCCAACCATTTCATCTTCCAATTGATTTTTATAACTGAGAAGTTTTCATTGTGCATGGAAATAAAAACAGAACAGAGAAGAAAATGACAGTGGTGATGGCTGGTTATTGAAATCACCATAGAAACCCCTCATAAACACACTCACATATACTCACACACACATGATCGCACAACACACACAAATCCTCCACAAGGTGTTTTCTCAGAACCACCTCTGCCTGCCTGGCTGACTTCCTGGACCTCTCTGGGCAACAGAAAACCCTGGAGCAGTAAGAACTTGGCCATGACAGAGGGAGTGCAGAGGTACTGACGAGTAACTGCGTCTCAGAACATATGTTTTAAAATGACCCAAGTACTGTGCAGCTAGAAGCACCAGTCACACCAGCATGGAGTAGACATGAAAGGCAGGGGGTAGGGTGCACAAGTTACAAGTGAAGCACTGAGTTTTGTTTGACTTGTAGGACTCCATATACTGTGAAGCTTGGCTTGTGCACTAGGCTGCCCAGCCTGTGGAGGTGGTGGTCAGCAGCAGTACATTTTTAATTTTCTCTCCTCCTTCCAGACACTGACATTCTGTGAACGAGTTCACTCTGTGATGCAGTTACTCATCAGTACCTCTGCACTCCCTCTGTCATGACCAAGTTCTTATTGTTCCAGGGTTTTCTATTGCCCAGAGGAGTCCAGGAAGTCAGCCAGGCAGGCAGGAAGGCAATTCTGTATCTGGCCTCTTTGACCCCTTCTGTGATGAGGAAGGGCCCAAGACACTGTGGCCCAAGAAAGCAAGTTTGCAGACAGTCTGGTTCCAGTTGGAACAGTCAGACAAGCTCTGAGGCCGAGCTGTGTATTACTGACTGGCTATGCCACACACCCACAGAGCTAGACAGGTTTCCTTAGGAACTGGCTGAGGCCTCGAGCCCTTCCCACGCATGAGCTGTCAGCTCCCAGGACTGGCAGGTTCCTAGAGATGCAGACAGGGCATCGCATGCTCTGAGGCCAAGCGGATGTGCAGCAGAGAACCAAGGGACGAAGCCGGACATGACCTTTTAAGACAGTTTACTTCCAGAAATGATAACTTTCCAGGGCACTGTACAAGGGCTGTGAGACTGGTCAAGACCAGAATAGGAGGAGCCTTATCTCCTGACTCCCTGGCCTCACTTTTTAACCTCATCGCCTTGCCTCGGCTCTTCCTTTGGCTTGGTTGTGAGCTCACATGAGTGGTCTGTACTTGATAGAAAGGGAGACAGAGACCATGAAGACTCAGATGGGGAACACCCACCCCACCCCTTTCCCACGCTGCTGACCTACAGGACAGACCTGGGACCTCCATCTGCTTCCCCTGTAGTAAAGCTGTGTGCACTGAGACTGCCTGGCTGTGTCCTCCCCATCTTCCCAACTTAGTCAGTGATGCTCTGTGTCCATTCCAGGTGCCCCCCCTCCTCGTGGAGTGTTAGAGCTGACATGGAGCTTATCAGTTCTAGTCCAGTGATTTCCCAAGCCTTTTTAAATCTCAGAATCCTTGGTCAACAAAACAAGGCTGAGAAGTGCAAACCAGCTCTAGCTGAGGTGGGGGTGGGAGGCACACAGCCAGCCTCTCCTCCAGCACAGATGGGCACCCATTGGGAACTCTGCAGGACAGCCTGAAAGTCACAAGTGTAGCCCCGCATCCTAGCCAAGCAGAAACTGTCTCCATAGCATCTCTATAATCACAGGGAGCAGGAAGATTGCTAGCCCATAAAGCAGCCAGTTCCGAAGCTGGGTGATTGTTTCGGTCAGAATGTTCTAGTTTCATCCCATGCTGAGCAAGTCTAATATCCTACAGATTTCTCCCACTGATTTGAATTTAACCAGGCCCCATAGTTCCCCACCTGGCATGAGCTAAGAACACTCCCTTCCCTTGTTTAAGCATCTGATATATACCAGATACTTTCAAAACATTATTTCATTTTCACAACAACCCTGTAAGTATTAGCGACCCATTTTGTGAATAGGGACATTGAGACACAAAGAGTTTAAGCAGTGGGGCTGCGGTCACACAGCCTGGACATGAGGAAGCCAACTTTAACCAAGCCCACCTGATGCAACGGCAGGTGTCCCTTTCACTACACCACTGCTTTCTGAAAACGTAGGGCACAGAACATGATTCAGCTGCAGGAGCCAGCCCTCCACACCACCCTGTCTCCCACCTCCTAGGACTTCTTATTTGCTGGTAAACAGTCAAGCCATGAGAGCACTTCTTTCCAGAATCTTGGATCCCAGAGATCACAGATTGCGCTCCCCTTGTAACTAATAGGAACAACTGAGTCTCAGCGGTGCAATGACTTGCCCACAGTCCCTAACGTAGACGAAGCCAGAATCAACAGCCCCTCTCCTGACATGGCAGGCCCGGAGCTCTTCACCCAGCATCATGCTGCCCCCAGTTGGTGTCTGGGGATGAATGGGACTTCCTTGGACAAGGTATCCATCCCCAGGGGACAGTGAGGTGCTGTGATCCCCTCCCCACTCACCATCCGATGAATGTACTTAGTATGTAAGCCATGTTCATCCTCGTCCAGCTGCGACTCAGCGCCTTCCACATCCTGTTTGTATTTGGGGCTGATTGCTACGATTATCATCACGGTCTTCTGTTAATGAGAGGGAGAAAGGCATGTTTATGGAAGTGTAAAGTGTAGTCCGTTTGGTGAAGGCAGGCTGGAAACTGGCCAGCAGGACCGTGGGCATTATCTGACACACTGCAGGTGGAGGGCCAAGCTCATTCTCCACGGAAAGAGAAGCACTGGTTCCCACTCAGGCAGACCCTCGTCCCTGCTTCTCTCCTCCATCTCCAGCCCAGCCCCACCTCGAACATGCAGAGTGAATGACTCAGAGAGAAGCTCTCCTAGATAGATGTGCTTTTGCCTACCATTTTCCACAACCATCACTAATAAACCTCTAATGAAAGCCCCAATCACTGAGTGAGTCTGCGTCATGGCAAAAAGGCACTGCGACACCAACAGTGAGAAACACCCTCCCTCCCTGCAGCTGGATCTGAGCTGCCAGTCACTGCACTCTTGACTGCCCTGTCTTCCGCGTGTACGCATTAGCACAGTCGGTAGGAACAGACCCTTCAGCACAAATCAAACATCAGGCTTCAGACAAAGGGAAAAGCACAAAACCCCAGCCTGCTGAGACTCCCGTCCCCCACCAACTCCCTCGGAAAGAAGCAGCCGACACGGACACGCTGGCAGCAATCAATTTTGATCTTGTTAAACACAACGTGTCCCAGTGGCCGGTATAGATTCTGTCAGTGGAGAACAAATGACGGGGCTGCGCGTGGGCGCCTCGGGGGTGGTGTGCTGTGCAGCCTGCGAGGCTGCCCGGGAAACCTCTTCAGCCCAATTCTACAAAACACTTGGGGTGGCCTCAGATTAAATTGAATTCTGCTGCTCTCTCCCCACTTTCTGCCTTCATTTCCTTCTTTCCTATTCTGGTCAAAAGATTGTTTCCTCTGATTGTTATCAACCACCTGTGTCTGGTTTGACCGTTATTTCCTGCCTGTGCATGTCCGAGAGGGCGACCCCATTCTTCCTTTCCAAGTCTCTGCACGGCTTCCAACAAGGGAGGCTTTGTTGGGGCTTTCTCAGCTTCAGACTTAGGTGGGTATGCCAGGGCTGCTTTCATAAATCACTTCATAAGCTCATTGTCTTTCTCACCAGAAAACAATCTCTGATTTTTGGAATGTACTTACATCCCTAAGGTAGCGCTCCATCCATTTAATGATATCAATGCCTCGGATTCTATCCTCAAATATGTCAATCTGCAAGACAAAGATGTGGGCGTTGGCTCTTAGTAAGAAGTTCTCTCAAGATGCAGAGCAGGAGAAAACACAACACTATATACATTTAAAACTCCGAAACTTAACTAACGCTTTTTGCAAGGAGGAGCACATAGGTCTAAAAAACAAAATATAATTTTATGAAAGTATTTCCTACTTCAACATTAGTAGGCATTTAAGTAATTAATACCATATCCATAATTAGGATATTGTGATACACATCAAAATATATCTATGGCTACACAATAATTATGTTTTTAAAAGTCTGAGGCGCACCATATACCACTGAGTTGGATGTAAGCCAGCAACATACATAAATTATCCATCTGTAATTCAGAAATTTGAAAGGCAAACATAATTCTGGAATGTTTTAATGGATGTGTGGCATACAAGTAACTGAGATACAATTGTGGTGCTTTACTTGCATTAATGAGGACGTTATTATGGTATCATGTCCAGTTTTGATCTATATGTTTCAAAAGGACTGTATGAAACTTGGAGCAGAGCCAAGAAACGGTCACAAAAACAATTACTGAAATGGAAGGGAAGAAGTTTAGGATGAAAGTCAAGAAGTGGAACTCTTAGGCCTTGAAAAGACTGATATTTACTATTAGTGTTCAAGTCTTTGAAGGGATATTTTAAAAGCAGAAATATCAGTTAGTTTTTATTTTATAGGAAACCAAATAAGAAGTCCCTTCTTGGGCTCAGGCCTGTACTGCAGTGTGTGTGTGTGTGTGTGTGTGTGTGTGTGTGTACGCACACAAGTGTATGTTTACGATGTGCTCTTGATGGGAAGAGAGATTATATACTGGAATAAGTGACTCAGGGAGAGTGTCCTTGGGGAGGGGTTATGTGATTCAGCTACACTGCTCCCAGATTACTTGTTGTAAATGTCACTCCAGGCCAGGCACAGCTCACATCTGTAATCCCAGCACTTGGGGGGCTGTGGCAGGCAGATCACTTGAACCCAAGAGTTTGAGACCAGCCTGGGCTAAATACAACAAGACTCTGTCTCTACAAAAAATTAGCCAGACATGTTGACATAAGCCTGTAGTCCCAGCTACATGGGAGGCTGAGGCAGGAAGATGGCTTAAGCATGGGAGGTAGACGCTGCAGTGAGCTGTGATCATACCACTGCATTCCAGCCTGAGCAAAAGAGCAAGACTCTGTCTCAAATAAATGAATGAATGAATGTCACACCACTGTTTAGGACTGATCAAGTCAAGTCCCAGCCCTTTAGCAAGCTTTCTGTGCCATCCATGATCCATCCTCGCCTCTTTTCCCCACATATCCTGTCTACTTTACTACCCACATTGGTGGCCCTTGTACCCTAAAAGCACAGCACAAGCCCCACTGCTCTGTGATTCCTTCCCACATGCCAACCTCCTCCTCCTCACTTTACCTAACTTTACCCCATTGTTACCACTAATGTCACTAGACAATTAACACGTATGATAACATTCTTTTATTCATGACATGTCTCATTTATGTCTGCTGTGTCTCTTCAACCTGACGCTAAGCTTCCTAAGGAAAGAGACCCTGCCCCGTGTACAGTGAGCTATCATATACATAGGGTACAGAGTTCAGAATATGTGTCTTTACATGAAAAATGGAATGGCTGTTATTTTGGTTTAGATGACTCCTGTTTTCAAACGTGGGATGGCCAACGACTACTCTTGAGAATGCTTTTGTAGCTTTCTGTGACTGCGTTGTTAATCCATTATTATTATATGAGAGAGAAACAATACAGTGTCAGGGTTGAAAAGAGACGGACAGCTTGGGCTCTATCTTGGCTTTGCCACTTCCCACCTATATGACTTTGGAAATGTTACTAAAACTCTAAATCTTATCATTTTCACTTGTAATACGTGGTTAATAAACTGATTTCCTAGGGTGGCTGTGAGGACTAAAATGAGTTAACATGGAAAAGGCCTATCATAATGCCAGGCAGGAAATAAGCACTCAATCAATGGTTATAATTGGTAGCTCATGCCTGTAATCCCAGCACTTTGGGAGGCCAAGGCGGGCAGATCAATTGAGATTAGGAGTTTGAGACCAGACTGACTAACATGGAGAAACCTTGTCTCTACTAAAAGTACAAAAAAAAAAAAAAACTAGCTGAGTGTGGTGGAAGGCACCTGTAACCCTAGTTACTCAAGAGGCTAAGGCAGGAGAATTGCTTGAGCTTAGGAGGCGGAGGTTGCAGTAAGCTGAGATTGTGCCACTGCACTCCAGCCTAGGCGACAGAGTAAGACTCCATCTCAAAAAAAAAAAAAAATTACATAAATAAAAAAGGGCGATTATTGTTATTATCCAAGCACCTGAATTATTCCTAGCTACTGAGGTGAACATCCTGGGTGGTGCAATGAGCTGGGTGTCTTCCATCGGTTTCTCCAAGTCTCTCCCAAAGCCCACAGCTCCTGTCATGATCATTTCTCCACATAGCTACTACTGCGGGCTGAATTGTGCTCCCAAAATTCCTGCGTTAAAGCCCTATCTCCCAGTACCTCAGAATATGACTGTATTTGGAGACAGGACCTTTAAAGAAGTAATTTGGATATAATAAGGTGATATGGGTGGGCCCTAATCCAAAAGGACTGGTGTCCACAGAAGAAGAGATTAGAACACAGACATGTGTCCACACAAAGGAGAGACCATGTGAGGACAGAAGGAGAAGACAGCCAGCTACTAGAAAGGCCTCAGGATGAAACCAACCCTGCTGAAACCTTAATCTTAGGCTTCCAGCCTCCACAATTGTGAGAAAATTCATTTCTACGCTTAAGCCACCCAGTCTGTAGTACTTTACAGGAATCCCATTTAAAAAAATTGTCTCAAAAAAGTCTCCCCCCCACAAAATTGTCTTATAGAATAAAGAAAACTTCAAATAAAAACTCCTGTTAAACAATGCTAAATAACCTTTAAAATTGATATTTAGTTTCTAAGTATCCCTCTTTATCTATAGACATTTATATTCATAGATATTTCCCTTAATTTTTCACCACTCTCTAGAATTCACTAAAAGAGACCTAGAAGAGGGCTCTGGACAGGAAAAGTAGTTATCTCGTGTTTGAAGGAAGCGAGTCCCCTGAGTAGCACTGTGTGGTGTTTGATTTATCATAGAGAAAAATTTACATGGCTTTAAGCTATACTGTGTCAAGGGACTACAGGGGGACAAGAGCAGTGTGTGTTTCCTGAGATTTGGGGGCCAAGATCACAGTGGACCTGTAGGGCTGGGTGAGGTCTGCCTCCCCTGGAACTGGATTAGAACAGCCCAAAACCCGGCCAGTATCGCCCATCCAGAAGCATCACTGTGTCAAGGTGTGGAGATGGCAGCTGTGCACAGTGGGGAATTCAGGCTGCAGGGGTTCTACTTCAAACCTCACAACCCAGTGCAGAACAAAAGGACCTTGTTAAATCAGCAGGTGACCATGGTGAAGCCTGCAGCTTCCTGCATTATGAGAAGCTCCACCAAAGCGGGCATGATTGGTGAGAAAGGACAAAGGTGCAAAGTGCAGCAAGAGCCCGGCATTTCCTTCAGGCCAGGGGCCAGCGCATATGTGGTCGCATTCTCACTGATCTTGCTGTTAGAGGTACTTGGGTCACACAGACAGCATGCAGGTAAAAAAATGCTGGAGACTTCAGATAGCTTAAACTCTGGAAAGCAATGATTACCTAAATCTATAAGCACTCAATGCATAATCACATAAATCAAAAATATTGTTTAAATCACCAACAGCTGTTGCACTTTTTCATCTTCTGCTTTTCTCTCCATTGTACTCACTATAACTGTTCAGTTACCTACTTGGACAAAATACTTACTGCAGTTTGGAAGCCATTTACCAACAAAAAGTTCACGAATTTCACCACCTCCATAGCTGTATCCATCGAATAAGTGATAAAGACTTTCCCTAAGAGGAAAGTTTTACATTTATTAGAAATTGGTCAAATTATTCTATTCTAAACAAACTTCTAAATTACATGCAGTATCTTTTGTCCTTCTAGAATAATAGGGGAAGCCTTGGGCTGGGTTGCTCTGAGAGCTTATGCCTGCATTGTACGGGTTGCTGTGCCCAGAGCACAGCTCCTCAGTCCCAAAATGCCAGGGGGTCTGTCCAAGGGAGAGCAGACTGCTCTTCGTGAATGGAAATCGGAGTGGCTTCCACAAGCCTAAGGGGGCTTCTGAAAAACCACGAGGCCATAACGAGAAATGCACCACCCAGAATCCGCGAGTTCTTAAGATCAGGCACCGCCTGGTTTCTTAGAGACACTTGGCACTGTGCCCAGGGAATACTCTCACAGCAGGCCAAGAAGCTAAAACTTGCTAAGGGGCCACCCAGCAGTGTCTTCTTTTCATCTCCTGATGCGCTCCGCTGCCCTGAAAGCTCGCTCTTCTCACAAGAGCAAGGGGGAGGAGAGTGAGAAAGTGGTTCCCCGCTCGCTTCTTCCCTGCAATCCACTCACTTTTGGAGAAACGCCAGGAAGTTTGGAGTAGACCAAAGCACAGCTCAGAAATGTTAGTAAGAAAAACTTGAGCAGCTTGAAGGAGAGACACTGCCTCTGGGCAGTCCAACATCACAGACTCCCTCACTCATTCCGGGATCAGCTTAGAGCAGCAGACAGTACCGTTTGGACAAGATTAACCCAGTGGGGATGAACCAGTGTTTTTTCAGGCTAAAGTCTTGGGGAAATTGTCTGGCTAGCATTTTAATGTGAAAGCTGAATAATCTCTGTGTGTTGGCTTTTAGTCTGGAATGGACCAGTTAAATCTCAGGAAGCCCTTGGGGCAGAGGATGGAGAAATGGGGGCTGGAGAGAAAATACAAGTCTGTATCTATACTGAGGTTTTTTGAAACACACCTCCCAAATGGAAGTATGTATAATGATCATATTAACTTATTTAAACAGCCAGATATATTGATGGCACTCAATTTTCGTCTGAACACCTTACATTGACCCAATTCTCATGTATTTTAGGATTTCCTTTATAGATTATGGTAAGTTATATATGATCTATAAACTGGTATCAGGACTATGACGTATGCAGGGCAGGATCTGTTCTCCAGAAATGCTCAAAATTAAAATGATTAAGATTTTAAGAAAGTATTCAGAAATAAAATGTTTTGAATGAAAATAGCAACGAATCATTGTCATAGAAATCTTTCAGAATTGTCAATGACTAATCAGCACAGATCCCCCAAAAGGAATCAGCACATACAAAAGGCCTCATTTCAGGTTTGGTTCAAAAAGGTTCCCAGATTTGGAAAATGCATATTAGAATTACCTGAGCTTCTCTAGCAAGCACATGATGTAATAATTGCACAAGTAGTGACTATTTTCTTAAGATTTCTGGAAATTACTGTCCTGACTGACCTTAATATGAGAACATTTTGGTGGTATTTCAACATTTCTGGTTCTGGCAGCAAAATGTGGAAAACGAATCATCACCTTACGCTTAGTTGAATGTTTCTTTAAATAAAAGGCTTAGTTTGCATTTGGTTGTCTTGCAGTTTGGAGAATGTGAGACTGTTTTTTCCAAACAAGATTGCTCATCCCTACAGGAAATGACCTCGTTCTTGATGGCTGCTGGTAACTTATGGTGAGAGGCTGGGTGCTTGTCCAATACCACATGGACATCCAATCAATTTACCCAGGGACAAGTCCACTCAAGAGCATCATTTAGAATAAGGAAAAGACATTGGGGTTATTTATTTTTGGAGTATGTGCTTAAGGAATCTAGAGGTAAGCAGTTTGAGAGTGTTACTAGTGGTGTCAGAATCACTAAAAACATTCATACAAAATGCAGGTTACTTTTTAAGCAAAAAAGTGCATTTTAATTTAGTGTGTCTATGAGAAATAGCTGAGGTTATGAGGCCAGGTGCAGTGGTTCACACCTGTAGTCCTAGCACTTTGGGAGGCCAAGGTGGGTGGATTGCTTGAGTCCAGCAGTTTGAGACCAGCCTGAGCAACATGGTGAAACCCCATCTCCAGCAAAAGTATAAGCAAATTATCTGGGTGTGGTGGTGTGCCCTCGTAACCCTAGCTATTCAGGAGGCTGAGGTGGGAGAATCACCTGAGCCTGGGAGGTTGAGGCTGCAGTTAGTCATGATCACACTACCGCATTCCAGCCTGAGCAACAGGAGTGAGACCCTGTCTGGAAAAAAAAAAACTGAGATATGGATGAGTGATCATCCAACCATCACAAAGTACAAGAAGTGACAACAAGAAGGAGAGAACGATGTTGCAAACAACTTACGCAATTCTTCTGGCAAATTGCTTGTTTTTAGAGTTCCTCTGGCTGGAGGGTTGCTAGGGGGTCTAGGCACAGCAGCTGGGGACGGAGGCTGGGGAACATGTGGTCTCAGCTCTGCAGGGGACTCCAAGGACTCCACAGGAGCACCAGCTCTATTAGGTGTTTGGTGGTATGGCTGGTCCCTAGAAAGGAATACATTTACAGTCAATTTTCATTCTTTACAAAGGCAAACCTTCAGGGACAGAAAGTCTTTTAGAACTATGGGAAGATCCCAGTGGGCTACCTCTCCTCTGCCTCTATTCTTATCTGAGACAGAAGGAAGAGGGGAGCTCCACGGAGTTTTAGTCAATAAGCCGTTCAGCTGGCGGCCACATGTGAAGGCCCGTGCTCCAAGTTGTAAAAGGGAAGCGGGATTTGATTACTCTATTCAAGATTTGTTTAACTGGAAAAACAAGTCTCATGCACAGGGCAGACAAGGTCACCAACAAAACAAAGTAGTCTGACAGGTGACACAGATGGTTGATGTTATAGGCATTCAGGTAAAAAGACATGACTTTTAGCTCATACTACGTAACATTTAATTATGTATCAAAAGGTAAAGAGGGTCATGTAGGTTTAGAAGTATTTGTACCATTGACATATGAACGGAAATCTGATTTTGAAGACCTTTTAAAGAAGTTTCTACCATATTAAATAGCATCTTTATCATTTTGGTTGCCAGTATTCCCATGAACATTCTGCTGAGACAGACAATCAGATGCCCATCTGAGATTTGGCGGGCAGAAGGAAACGGACAGCACACCTCTGCCGCTTCTGTGGTTTCTGTCGGTAAACACAGTGACGAGGTGCTGAGTTTTCCCCAGAAAGCATCCCAGTGTCCTGTTACCAGCTTCACAAGCATCAAGGGCAGGGCATGGACATCCATTTTTCGTCAGTGGAGATCTATCTGGCGCAGAACAGATCCAACCATTGCAGTGGTCACAGCAGCGCTGGCTTTCTGATTCTGTGCCTTCCTGACCGCCAGAGGAGGCAGCCTTTTTGGTGGCCCTGTTCTGTGGTATTGCGCTAACCGGTGGCGGGACTAAAACTGTCTCTTAGTGTTTTATTTCTCAAAAAAAGATTCTGAAGCAAATGTGACAATATGTTAACATTCTTAAAATCTGGGTAGTGGGAACATGGATGCTGTTATTTGTTGTGTGTTTGAAACTGTGTCATATTATAAATTTTAAAAAATGTTTTGACTACAAAATCTCTATGTATATGCCCAGTTTTTGTAGATTGTTGCTTATGCTTTTCATATTTTTACCCAAAGAGTAATCAGAAATTCTGAAAGTCTTATATAATAGGATTTAAAATAAAATTACACAGAATCTCAACTGTACTATATTTTGAAAATATGAATGCTTAAGATTATTATTTTATATTTTTATTAATATAGAGAAAATAATTTCTATAAAATATGCTTTCATCTAATAGGGGAATCCCATTCCATATTTTTTTCTCGTTTTCTTTTTTTTTAAATTTCTCCAAGAAAAACCCATTCCATATTCTTTTGCATTAAATTCTTTTATACCAAAAAAAATTGTTTCAAAAGTTGCTTAGATGTTATAGAAGATGATTGCTTATATGATAAAGAAATGTTAAGGCCTTGATAATAGTCAAAAATGTCTGTGTAAAAACAATACCATGGAAATTAATGACAGAGTAAACTTTCCATATTAAAGTTCTCTTTCAAACTATCAATAAGAGAAGAATTAGCTTCTTTTTGTTTCTTTTTTTGTTTGTTTTTTTTTGAGACAGGGTCTTGCTCAGGCTGGAGTTTAGTGGCTCAGTCACAGCTCACTGCAGCATTGACCTCCTGGGCTCAGGTGATTTTCTCACCTCAGCCTCCCGAGTAGCTGGGACCACAAGTGTGGGCCACCATGCCTCGCTAATTTTTGTATTACTTTGGTAGAGACAGGTTATCAACATGTTGTCCAAGCTGGTCATGAAATCCTGGCGTCAAGCGATCTTCCTGCCTTTGGCTTCCCAAAGTGCTGGAATTATAGCCGTGAGCCACCATGCCCAGGCTCAGTTGGATAGGGGTGTGTGTGTGCGTGTGTGTGTGTGTGTGTTGTTTGTTAGTTTTTGAGACAGAGTCTCACTCTGTCACCCAGGCTGAAGTGCAGTGGCACTATCATGGCTCACTGTAGCCCTGACCTCCTGGGCTTGGGCAATTCTCCTGCCTCAGCCCCCTGAGTAGCTGGAACCACAGGTATGTGCCACCACACCCGGATAATTTTTGTATTTTTTTTGTAGAGATGGGTTTTTGCTACGTTGTCCAGGCTGGTCTCAAATTCCTGGGCTCAAACAATCCACCTACCTCAGCCTCCCAAAGTGCTGGGATTACAGGTGTGAGCCACCAAGTTTACCTGAACTTATTTTTCATGATCCTAAATGATAAAATAAATCAAGAAGACCATAGCAGGCTTAAATTGATGCTACAAAACCAATTACTCTGTATTATCTTTGCAACTCTTTTGTAGGTCTAAATTGTTCAAAATAAAAAAATTTAAAAATTACTATTCTCTTTTCTATTCAACACTAAACTCATTTCATAAAGATGTTTACATTTTATTTCCTTGGAATTTTAGATATTTCTTCTGTAAGAGTGCGTATCCTGCTATAAAATCACATTTTATCTCATTCCATTGTTTAAACTTTATGTATTTATGGTTTAGAAAAATAAGGGGTCTGGCCCAGCCCAGTGGCTCACACTTGTAATCCCAGCACATTGGGAGGCTGATGTGGGTGGGTCACTTGAGGCCAGGAGTTTGAGACCAGCCTGGGCAACAAAGTGAGACTCTTCCTCTGCAAAAACTAAGAAAAATTAGCTGGATGTGGTAGCGGACACCTGTAGTTCCAGCTACTTTTTGGAGGCTAAGGTGGGAAGATGACTTGAGCGTTGAAGGCAGAGGTTGCAATGAGTCGAGATCACACCACTGCACTCCAGCCTGAGTGACAGAGTCAGATCCTGTCTCAAGAAAAAGGAAAAAGAAAAAAAGGGATCTGTCTAGAAGAAAATATGAAGGTTTGTGGGCTTCTGAGCAAAAGGGAAAGCAGGCATGTGCCTCTTCACCATTGTTAATAAAGTGGGCTTTTTTTCTTTCAATGCAATTTTCAAACCAATTACCACTTTGTGTATTTCTGAAAAATCCACTCTAATAAGAACTTCATATTTTACTCTATGCTATAAAAACAGAATCTAGTTTTAGAGTGGCATATAAAAGTTGTTTTTGAGCAAGAGTAAACATTTAATCTACTTTCCTCCAAATATTGTCATAAATGAGGAAGCTCTATTTACATGAGTTTTACCTGTGTATTTTAGATCCATAAATTAAGAGAAAAGGAAAACCTGATGGAGAGTTCAAAGGGAATAAGGGGAAAAAATGATTAACGAGTTGACAACTGAAGTCATGAAAAAGCAAAGTTGTTTTTCTGAAGAAGCATAGGAGAGACCTAAGAATGGTGCTCAACATGTATAATTTTTTTTTTTTTTT
>NW_016107728.1:1654835-1671362 GCF_001604975.1 Cebus imitator | reverse complement strand
GTTGCCCAGGCTGAAGTGCAATGGCGCAATCTCAGCTCACCACAGCCTCCGCCTCCTGGCTTCAAGTGATTCTCCTGCCTCAACCTCCTGAGTAGCTGGGATTACAGGCATGCGCCACTGCACCCCGTTAATTTTGTATTTTTAGTAGAAACGGGTTTTCTCCACGTTGGTCAGGCTGGTCTCGAACTCCTGACCTCAGGTGATCTGCCTACCTCAGTCTCCCAAAATGCTGGGATTACAGGCATAAGCCACTGTGCCCGGCCGTGTATGAATGTTTTTATTACAAAAGAAACTAGTAGGCCAGGCGCAGTGGCTCACGCCTATGATACCAGCACTTTGGAAGGCCAAGGTGGGTGGATCACTTGAGCCCAGGGGTTCAAGACCAGCTGGACAACATAAGAAGACTCTATCTCTACAAAATACACAAAAATTAGCTAGACATGGTGGCCCATGCTTATAGTCCTAGCTACCGAGGGGCTGAGGTGGGAGGATGGCTTGAGCCTATAAGGTAGAGGTTGCAATGAGTCAAGTTCGCACCACTGCACTCCAGCCTGGGCGACAGAGTGAGACCCCATCTCAAAAAAAAAAGAAAAGAAAAAAACAGGTAATTGTAAATTTTGATGGGAAATTGAATTTAAAATTTTAAAGTAAGAAATAGGCTTAAACAGGAACAGACTAGACATGTGAAGAACTGGCTAACAGTAGAAGTCAGCCATAGTAAAAACAAAAATCTATTTTGTGGACTGAAAGTTCAGATGATGTGAAAATAAAAGAAAGGGGTGTAACTTGGAAAACATCCGAAGAGTCTTTCTTGCAAGAGAATTTCAACTAGTCACTAGTGGCTTTCTGTCTGATAAAGAGATCCTTGTCAACCAGCTTCCGTTTCCTCCTGACCTGAAAAGTCTATATTGGGTGTTCCACTATGTGACTTGCTCACTAACATGGGTTAGCAAACCTGTAGAGAATTCTGTTATATCTTCACTGCTTTCCACGTTTAAAACGTCTGAAGGTTGGGCCTGTCATACTTACTGGTACCTTGGAAACCCTGGAAAGGAGCAGTCTCTCTGTGCAGGCCTCCCTTCTTGGTCCCAGGGGCTGGGATAATTCAGGATAACCTTCTGTACAGGGTGCAGGCCTCTCACACTGGCTCCAGGCAGGGGCTGCCCGGGCAGAGCCGGCTGAATCACTTGCTGGTAGGCTGCTCGAGGGTAGTCATGGCCATCTGTAGGTGAAGACAACAAAGAGAATAGGGAACATCAATCCTAGCTCCATGCTAGGAGTGGAAAGCTCCATGCTCATTTGTGTCTTGATACCAGCTGAGGGGTCCAGATATCTGTTACCACCTCTGTGATGTTTGCCATATTTCTCCACTGTTAATTACTTGACAGTTTTCTTGAAATTCACTTTGTCCTAAATAAAAACATCTGTGAATTCACCAGTTCGGTATTCGAATGGAAAAACTTTTCAAAAAACTCTACATGGGCTCCTCTTTTTGTGGGATACTTAGGAAAATCCAACCATGAAGCACCTCTTTGACACCACTGTTCCTACCATAATTTCCTTCATGTCCTACACCCAAGGCTAGGAAAAATTATCTGTATGATAGATGTGGAATCACTGCTCTGTCCTTTCCTCCCTTAAGTGGACACACATGTGCATGTGCGCGCGCGCGCACACACACACACACACACACACACACACACACACACACACACACACACTCCACTCCTCTTAAGAAGAGGTAAATGAATGAAAACTTGGCTCATCCTCCTGGGAACTAGCCAACCAGTTGGCAACACCCCCCAACTTCCTTGGTCCTCTCCTGCTAGAGCCTATGTGCACTTGGAGCCAGGGCTGTTTGAAGAGGGCAGGGCTCAGAGCAAAGCCAGAGCTGGCAGTGACTTATGTGAATGTGCAACCGGGGAGAAAGTGGGTCCCAGCCAGGACCAGGAGCAGCAGGGTCGCCAAGGAAAGGCAACCTGCCTGACCAGGAAAAAGAATGGAACTAAAAGCCCAGAGGAGAGATGCAGGGAACCAAGTAGGGGTGAGAGGGAAGAGCTCTGAGGGAATGGCCCAGGTGCAAAGGGGCTAAGGTGTTGGGAAATGTGAGGACTGAAGAGAGCCGAATGGTAACCCTGCAAGATGAACAGTGAGCACCTCCTAGTGATCCGAGCACCGTCACCGCTACCCATATAGGCAGTAAGACGATCCAAGAGGAGGCATAACTAGTTAGGACCAGAAGGAACCTGGTTTTTCTTTAAAAAAAAAAAAAAACTCTCATTGGTCTTAACATTTTTTTTCTGATTATAAAAGTAATAACCGTGTTTGCCTGCTGTGTAGGTAGGATACAGACAGGGATGCACAGCAAAATAAAACTGGCAAGTAAACAGAAAAGTGACTAGTAAGGTAGGTTGAAACCAGAATGGGGAGGGTGAGAATGTGGCTAATAATTGTATTCTTAAGGTAGGGTGCAGTGGCTCACACCTGTAATCCCAGCACTCTAGGAGGCTGAGGTGGGTGGATCACTATGTTGGCCAGGCTGGTCAGGAGTTTGAGACCAGCCTGGCCAACATGGTGAAACCCTGCCTCTACTAAAAATACAAAAATTAGCCAGGCATGGTGGCAGGCACCTATAACCCCATCTACTCAGGAGGCTGAGGCAGGAGAATCGCTTGAACCTGGGAGGTGGAGGCTGTAGTGAGCCAAGATCACGCCACTGCACTTCAGCCTGGGCAACAGAACAAGACTCTGTCTCG
Source organism: Cebus imitator (assembly GCF_001604975.1). Taxonomy (NCBI): domain Eukaryota; kingdom Metazoa; phylum Chordata; class Mammalia; order Primates; family Cebidae; genus Cebus; species Cebus imitator. The sequence goes on along the minus strand of NW_016107728.1, from coordinate 1,668,606 downwards.
GGGGGAAAAAAAAAGAACTGTATTCTTAGTTTGGTAAAGCAGTCAGGAGCCATCTACATTTTCAAAGTAACATTCAGGGGAATGACAGCCTCAAGTACAGAACAAAAGACAAATAATATGCACATTCAGTAGTGTGGCCTCCTCCAGGTTCCCACTGTCTGGACTCAGGAAACTTATTTGGGTGACCTGGTGATGTGCCCAAGCTAGTCTCTCAAACATGGTCAGATTCCCTGGACTCAATCTATTATTGTCTGCTTTGACCCGTGACACCAACTGGGTCCTTCCGATCATGCTTCTTCTGGCAAAAGTGACCACGCCCCTCCAACCCAGACTGTCTCCTGGCAGGACCCCATGACCCTTGTCCTGATATTGCTTAAGCCTGCTCATGACAAGTAGTAGGGGCTTAAAGAAGCGGAGGAGGAGAGAGGGATCTGCGTAGGTCTATCCCTGCACCTGGCTGACAAAGGAGACCGGGACTTGAAGGGACAGCCCACAGAGACCCCTGTAGCCTAGCACAAGATCTACTGCACATGCTTCGCCTTGGGAGCCTTCTGGGGGCAGGGTGGATATATTCCAGGGGGTCCACATCACCAGTTGCAGTTTCAGGGCAACAGGGCAGGTCACTACTGCTCCTTTCCCCCAGTTTAAAAAACAGCAAAAAATGCCACTGCTATCAGGTCCCCAGGTAGGGGCCAGCCCTGCTTTTTGATGAGCCTTGTGTGAGCAGGCCCTTTACAAACCCAGCTGTAGATAGACCCCTCCAGAGACTTCCCATTGCACTTACAATCCACCCTGCTTGACCAGGTCCCAGCCCTTGTCGATCTTGCCTCCCACTGCACTCTCACTGGCTCACTAAGCTCTGGCTTCATCTTGAATATCCCAGACTTGTCCTCTCCTTTGGGACCCTGAGTTTGCCACCCTCTTTGTCCAGAATGTTTTTGCCCTAGGTTTTCACAGACTGACTCTTGCCACTCAGAGCTCAGCCCAAATTTCACCTCTCCGAAGAGGCCTGCCTCTTCACCCAGTTACTTTATCCCATTTCCTATTTTGCTTTCTTCATAGTTCCTATCATGAGTTTGCATAAGTAAGCGTGACTTTTACCTGTCAACTTCTTGCCTGCCTTCCCTACTAGAATATAAGCTCTGTGAAGGCATGGACTGTGTCGTCTTGCCACCACGTCTCCAAGAATAGTACTGGCACCCAGGGAATGCTCAATAGATGAATGAATGAAAGCTCAATAGTTACGAAGCTGACTTGAAGAAAAAGAGAAGCCATTTAGGACTGCACAATCTATTACCATTTTCTAGGGCACAGGTCTCCTAGACCAGGGGCCCGCAATTCCCAGGCCACAGGCTGGTATCAGTCTGTTGCCTGTTAGGAACCAGGCCACGCAGCAGCAAGTGAGCAGTGGGTGAGCAAGTGAAGCTTTGTATTTATAGCCGCTCCCCATGGCTTGCATTACGCCTGAGCTCTGCCTCCTGTCGATCAGCGGCAGCATTAGATTCTCCTAGAAGCGCGAATCCTATTGTGAACTGCGTACTCGAGGAATCTAGGTTGCATGCTCCTTATGAGAATCCAATGCCTGATGATTTGTCACTGTCTTCCATCACCCCCAGGTCTAGCTGCAGGAAGACAAGCTCAGGGCTCCTACTGATTCTAGATTATGATGAGTTGTGTAATTCATTCCTTATATATTACAATGTAACAATAATAAAAGTACACAATAAGTGTAATGCACTTGAATCATCCCCAAACCATCCCCTGTCCCCAGTCTGTGGAAAAACTGTCTTCCATGAAACCTGCCTCTGGTGCCAAAACGGTTGGGGACCGCTGCCCTAGGCTGTCTAATTCTCACCTGCTGTCCATTTGTTTCGGGGCTTTTTGTTTGTTTGTTTAATCGGTGTCTCCCTCCAGAAGCAGGAAGGAGAAAGACAAGGTAAAAGAGAAGCTTTACCAGTGGCCTTAAAAGCCTTTATGAGGAAAGGGCTGAAAGTATCTTGAGAAGTTTTCAATGTTTGAAGCCATTTTGCTTCCCATATCCATTAATGAATGGCTAATAATGTTTTATTTGGTTTAAAAGGACTACCAAGCTCTAATCATAGGGGTTATTTCTTTTCCAGAAAGCTGTTAATCAAAAGCCTTTGAATCAAGGTCATATGATTTCTAACAGATTATTTCCCACACAACATGTTTTTGTCTCATAGCAACAAATCATATCATTAAAATCACCAAAGCATGTGGGCTAAGTGTTTGATTAGCTGTAACTTTCAGTTCAGAAACGGCCACCTGTGGTAAAAGTTATGCCAGTTTACGTGAGCAGATGAAAATGATACACCTCATCAGTTTTTAAAATTAGGGTACTGACAATGTAGTCCTCCATGCTGTCCTTTTATTGTTTGAAAACAAAGGAAAGCTGAATATCAGTGGACCAATAAAAAATAAGTGTTCCCTTTTGTAAGTGGAATTTGACCAGCTTTGTCTGGAATTTGACTAGTTGTATGGAAAAAGTTCCTAAATAGGCCGGACACACCTGTAATCCCAGCACTTCGGAAGGCCTAGGTGGGGGTGGATCTCTTGAGCCCAAGAGTTCGAAACCAGCCTGAGCAACATGGTAAAACCCTATCTCTACAAAACATACAAAAAGGCAAAACAAGAAAAGTTGCTAAATCAAAACAATGTTTATCAGGTAAATGACCATCTTTTTCATTGCTCAAGTTTTAATCATTCATTTTCATTATTATGATCAATGCTTGCTAATTTAGTTGGGTACTTTTTTTTTTTTTTTTTTTGAGAAAAGAGTCTCGCTCTGTCACCAGGCACCAGGCTGGAGTGCAGTGGTGTGAGATTGGCTCACTGCAACCGCTGCCTCCTGGTTTCAAGCAATGCTTCTGCCTCAGCCTCCCAAGTAGCTGGGACTACAGGCACATATCACCACGCCCAACTAATTTATTATATTTTTTAGTAGAGACGGGGTTTCACCATGTTGGCCAGGATGGTCTCGATCTCTTGACCTCGTGATCCGCATGCCTTGGCCTCCCAAAGTGTTGAGATTACAGGTGTGAGCCACGGTGCCCGTCCTAGTTGGGTACTTATATATATAAAATAATGGCTAACATTTATTGATCACTTGCTACATGTCAAGTACTGTTCTAAGTTCCATATTCAGAAGTATAGAGTTCAATTTTCCATTTTCCTAAAGAAGTTGAACTCAGAATAAAAATCCAGATTCCTCACCATAGCCTGCCCAGCCTTCATCTTCTAGCACTCATTCTCTCCTTGCTCACTCTGCTCCAGCCCCCCTGGCTTGCTTTTGGTATCTTAATGACATTAAGCTCCTTGCTTCCTTGACTCTCTCTTTAGGTTTCAGCTAATATATCTGCTTAAAGAGACATTCTCTGGCCAACCTACTAATGTCTGTTCCAACACCCAGTTACTTCCCTTGTAGTGCTTATAATTTGTCATTCTGTTTCTGACTTCTACTTCAGCTCTATCTCTCCAGTAGACTGTAAATTCCATGAAGACAAGACCATGTACATTGCATTCACCACGTTATACCCAGTGTCAACCAGATGACCTGGAAACTATTTGCTGAATAAATTGATAAGTGGATGGACAGGTTCTATTTCCAAATTTCATTGACTCCCTTCTTTGCTTCCCTCCCAGACACACACACACACACACACACACACACACACACACACACACAAATGACTTTTCTAAGTCTTGACATCACAAAGACTCTACTCATGACTAAGGCTCACTCCTTTCCCCAGGAAGTAGAGAACAGATTTCTTTTCATTCATTCAACAAATATTTATTGAACCTTGATGGCTAGGTACTTGGTGAACAAAGATAAATAGGATACAGTTCCCTTGGGAGTTGCTCAAAATAAATGAAAGAGAAAATCTGTGTGTCTGTGGGTGTCTGTTTTTAAACACAGATCCACACTAGTTAGTGTATGAGAAGGGGAGACATATGAGTCGACAGCCACTTCCTTGAGAATCCCTGTTCAAAAATAGCTTCCCTGCGGACTTGTCCCCAGTGCCTACAATTCCATCAAGAGAGTTTATTCTGTAGGGGAGGAAAGGTGGGTGATGTGATAGATAAATGATTTGCTAGCATGGTAACTCCTCAGTTCAGAGGCAGTGTTAATCACAAGGCAGAAATGAAAATCTTGCACAATCACAAATGGGCGCCCAGGACTGTATGTTATTTGTCGATCCTGTGATCTTCTTGGCTTGCGCACACACGATCTTCACGTTCCTGGGCTTTTATCACTTGGAATGTGTAAACCAAATCCTAAATGAGGTTTTCCATTTATCAGTCACAACATGCAACATTTTTCTTCCTTATTAAGAATGGTATTAAAAGAGTTTATGAGAGAGAAATAAAATCTGATTTTCAAGTTGTCAAAAAACATCGTGATATAATGCCATCAGTTTAGCCAGGAAACAAAATGGCCAATATAAACTGTTGTAGGAACTCCCACAGCTGTAAGCAGCTGTGGTTCCTGAAAGGCAACTCCTTATCATTTCTTCCATCTGGTTTATTTCTTTTCCTCACTTTAATTGTGCATGCATTCTAGCACACAAATGATCACCTTTTTTGGTCCACAGGTGCAACTGTACCCATGTACCCACAGTTTTATTCTATTCAAACTCCTTGGTAGAGAATGCAAGAATTTCATAATAAAATGAGGGCTCTTTAGACTTAATTCTCTCTCTTTTCCCAATATATTTGCATCATGAGTTTCATTTGATTGCACAGCCATGAACTCCACGCTGGTGACCTTCAGTGGAAGGATTCGGAGGCAGCAGGAGGCTGACTTCTCCAGGGGGCGGGTGAGGAGAAAACACAGACTTATTCCCTTATTTTCACCTACTTTGAAAACTTTTTTTTTTTTACATGAAAGTGGTGACCAATAACCATTTTCGCTTTAACTTACAAAAAGCTTAGATATGCAATTTGCATGGTGATCATTATTTATTTATATATTCATTAACGGGTAAGGAACTAATGCTCTCCTAAAGCCGAGTAGAGCCACGTAGCCATGGTTTCCAACTGCACAAGCATCCCTTAGGTGAACAGCTCTTTTGAAGTGGTTTTGTTGGCAATTAAGAGCAGTTATAGCCCTGACATGAAACTAAGCATTTGTACACCTGCCCTGAATGCTTAAAATCTGTGCCAGTGAGCGGGATCTGGAAGTAGAGGGGCATGCTGCAGAACTGGGCTGCAGAATTATTTAAATGAATAACAACAATAACTAAAAGCTGTTAGTATTGAGGGCTTACCACCAGCCAGCCACTTTCCTAGTGCCTTTAATACATTATCTCATTTAATCCTCACAGCAACCTTTGTGGGAGTCATTGCTGCTGGAAGCCTCATAAATATTCTAGGGCTGTAATGCCCTGCAGAAAAGACATCAGCACTGGCAGCCCTGACCCTCTTCTCTGTGGTTAGATGGGAGCCAAGGCCACGGGACATGCAAGGTGAATTAGGGCAAGCTTGCCTTCTGTATGTGCTCACTTCCCCTTTGTTCTTTTCAATTTTTACTCATTTCTTAATTATAAAATACCTGTCTACTATTTTTATGTTTTTTATGTGTTTTTAAGACTAAGTCTCATTCTGTTGCCCAGGCTTGAGTGCAGTGGCACGATCTCAGCTCACTGCAACCTCCACCTTCCGGGTTCAATCAATTCTCATGCCTCAGCCTCCTGAGCAGCTGGGATTATAGGCACCTGCCACCACACCTGGCTAATTTTTGTATTTTTAGTAGACAACATTTCACCATATTGGCCAGGCTGGTCTCAAACTCCTGACCTCAAGTGATCCGCCCACCTTGGCCTCCCAGTGTGCTAGGATTACAGGTGTGAGCCACCATGCCAGGCCTGCTACTTTAAAAAATTAATAAAAGTATATGAAATTAGAAAAAAATAGACCTGCCTCCTCTTAATTCCCTGCTCCCCTTCCTACCAAGATCACCATTAGATCCTTCTAGACTTAATATGTATATATAAACATATATAGTTAAAAATAAACATGGATGCGATCATCACTGCAGCTCTTGCTTTTCAACTTAATCTTTTTGACGTCAGAATGTATATTCAGTGCAACGTGGGCCTAGTGGTCCATTGTATACATAAATCACAAATTACTTATCTGGCCCCTTATTGATAGGCATTGTAGTTGTTTTTGTTTTTAACTTCAGTGCAACAATCCTTTAACAAACATTCTTGTTTTTGTATTTGTATATGCTTGTTTAATGTTTCAGTAGAATAGATTCCTGTAAGAGAAACTGCTGGGCCAAAGAGGAAGCACATATAAAATTTCAGTCGTGAAACTGCCTTCTGGGAGATTCCACCAATTTATACTCCTATCAAGAGTGATTGGGAATATTCATTTCTCTGTAACTCCACCAACACTGGATGATGCCCAAAGCTTTTATTTTTGCACAACTAATCAGGGAAAAGGTATCTCTAAGAATTTTACACTTCTTAAATCTAATGATGTTGAGCTTGGTTTAGTTCTCATGCTGGCTATTTGTATATCTTCTGTGAATTATTCCCATCTCCTATCCAAGTTCTCTCCCCTCTGCCTTTCAATACCTCTTTTTGCCCTCAGGATCCTAGATGTCTCTCTCCAACCCCACAACAGAAGGAAATAATACAGAGAGCAAGAGGATGGTGAAATGATGAACGAAAGCAGGTGCTGAGGCAACAGACACAAAAAGTGTTCCCAGTCAGGAGTGTTTGCCTTTTAAAGGAGCCTGCCCCACTGTGGCAACCGTCACCTCCAAAGATTGCTAAGGGTGCCATTTCAGCTCCAACAACAGGAAAAGTACTTTCCAGTGGGAAGTATTTTCCAGAGGGTCCTGGGACCTTCATTATAACATGAGTCAATGCTTTTTTTTGTCTATCACAATGAGGCTTTCCCCTGTTAGCACTCAGTCAGTTGCTTGGGACTGTATCACAAAGCCTTAAGTATTCACACTTCTTTGCATTAATCTAAGGAATTAATTGGAAGTAAAACATGTGTAGGCAATGTCTGTCGGAGCATTGCTTACTGGATCAGAAAACTGGAAACCATTTTAAATGTCTGACAATAAAGAATAGGTTAATAACAATTTGGTAGATTCATCTGATGAAATACAATGAAGCAGTTTTAAATGATGCTTGAATAAGTACATTCAGTGTCACTGAAAATTATTTTAATTTTACATTAAAAATATATGCAAAGGAAAAAACACTGAAAATTAATATGTCAAAACCCTAAGAAGAAATTCTATTTGGGTAGCAGAAATATGAAAACTTATTTTCTTTTTTGAATTTCTGGACATAGTCCAATTTTGGGAGTGACCAAATATTATAATAACCAGAAAAATTATCTTTTTTTTTTGAGATGGAGTCTTACTCTGTCACCCAGGCATGATCTTGGCTCACTGCAACCTCCGCCTCCCAGGTTCAAGCGATTCTCGTGCCTCAGCCTCCTGAGTAGCTGGGGTTACAGGCGCCCACCACAACACCTGGCTTTTTTTTTTTGTATTTTTAGTAGAGACGGGGTTTCACCATGTTGGCCAGGCTAGTCTTGAGTTCCTGACTTCAGGTGATCTGCCCACATCAGCCTCCCAAAGTGCTGGGATTACAGGCGTGAGCCACCGTACCTGGTGAAAACTTACCTTTAAATGCAAATAATAGAATGTTAAAAAGTAATTTATGGTATTATTCTCACAAATTATTCCTTTTTAACCTGGCAATCACTGAGAAACACAGCCGTGACCTTGCCAACATTCAGTTCTCAGTGATCCACACTTAAGGGAATCTACCACCACACCCACCCTATGACAGGGCACTTAGAGCAGGCGGTGGCATCCATGCACTCCCACTCTGTTGGCTTCCCAACATATATACACTAGGTCCCAGTTTTAGGCATCAGGGGCTTTCTCCCTCTCCAGCCCAAGGCCCCATTCTCTTCACGCACTCCTGCTTCCCCAGCCCTGCCTCATTCCTGATCTCACACTCATTCTTACCTATTTCTTCCCAGTGTCTTCTAAGTTACATTTCTCTATCTCCTCTGTTTTCCTTTTTTTTTTGAGTTAAGAATTACTGTGTTGCTCTCTTCTCTTTAGGAAGCTTTATACTTAGTATACATGTAGAAATATGTAAATTATGGTTGATTACAGCATTTGTGATTATTTCCATAATTTATTTTAAAGTTGGGCATCAGGCCTTTGGTCAGCCACTTCCTACACTCTTTGAATTACTTTGAGAGTTTATTTGCTAAGAAAAATATCACATCTCACAGTCCTGTGTTTCACCTGGAAAGCCCTATTGTTATTTTCCAGTGGTCTCAGCAGAGATTTAATATCAAGAATGGTAGTAGGGAAAAAAAATGGTGACAGAGCCTTTATCTCAATCTAAGACTTTATCACTTTGAGAAATGCTTACTTCACTAGTACATATGATTTCAGAAGTAGTTTGAGAGTCTAGTATGTGCCAGACACTGTACTAAATGCTGGGGAATTACGAACTGAAAGTACACGTTTGCATTTGTGGATGCGCAAAAAGCTTGCAGTCTGCAAGGAGAGGAGACAAGCAGATAATTAGATACCTTTCTGGCATGAGGTATCCCCACAGGGCCAGAGCAGCAGGGAGTCAGGCCCTGAAGGAGAACATGATCTGGGAGGTTTCCAGAGGTACACTTGAGCTAAGTCTCAAAAAATGTGTCTGATGGTGGTTGTATAACAGTAAATACACTAAAATTTACTGGATTTTGTATTTAAAATGGGTTAAGGGTAAACCTCACAGTATGTAAATTAGATCTCGATAAAGCAGTTTTTTTTAAAGGTGTACAGAAACTGGGTCAAACACACAAGAGGGGGAAGAACATCCCAGAGAGAGAGAAGAGCGTGGCAAATGCATGGAGATGTGAACCATCACGACGAGCAAGGGGGCTGCCAGTCTTTGAGTGGCTGGAATGCAGGGTAGCTGTGGACGGCTCAAGCATCCAAAAGGGTTTAAGCAACAGAATCACAGAAGCAACTTAATTTTTATGTAATGGCCCAAATCCAAGAGTCTCAATGACATTCTGGGCACCTTCTGGTTTTTTGTTTTGTTTTGCTTTGTTTTTAACTAGAAGCCCTTTCTCTGCCAAATCTAAGATGGGGAAGAAACATGAAGAGAAGAAAGAACCCATCTGCCCAAGAATCAGAACAAAAAATACATTTTCTAGAAATCATTTGGGTCATCTCTCTGCTTCTAGGCAGGCTTGTTAAACTAACCCAGAGAGAGGAAACTGTTTTGTCCTTAAAGATCCCTAGAGAAGGAGATTCCAAGTGGGACATGCTTTAGGCTAAGAAAAACCATTCTCTGTCGGGTGTGGTGGCTCACGCCTGTTATACCAGCACTTTGGGAGGCTGAGGCAGGTGGATCACAAGGTCAGGAGTTCCAGACCAGCCTGGCCAACATTGTGAAACCCCGTCTCTACTAAAAATTTAAAAAAATTAGCTGGGTGTGGTGGTGTGCGCCTATAATCCCAGCTACTCAGGAGGCTGAGGCACAAGAATTGCTTGAACCTGGGAGGCGGAGGTTGCAGTGAGCTGAGATTGCACCACCACACTCCAGCCTAGGTGACAGAGCAAGACTCCATCTTGGAAAAGAAAAAGAAAAAGCATTCTCTGAAGGCCCTTTGCAAATCCAACCACATATGGAAAGCCCCTAGGAGAAGCAGAATGCCCTCCCAGCATTCTGACCTCTTCGTGCCGGTCTAGTGACACAAAGCATGGATGTGAGTCCCTTGTTTCTTTAGTCACCCAGCCCAGAATGCCCAGAGGAGGTAAATATCACTTACATGGCACCTGGAGATCGGGACTTCCAGGACAACGGTAATGATAGTTCCATGGAGCATGTGGGGAAATACTGGCAGGTAGCATCTGGGCACATGCTGGATACCTCTGCGGTTCAAACTGAGGGAACTCCCTGGACCTGAGAGGTCCAGGGAGGTCCTGCGGGTAACACACGGAGGTGAGGGGCAGGGGCCTTTCCAGCTGCCTGATGCCCAGGACATCCTGGGGCTGGGAATCATATCCCGTATCTATGGTTGGCAGATCCAGGCCTGCTCGGTTCCTGTGAGGCTGGGGCCGTTGCACCATCTCCTGGCTACCGCCCAAGGAGTCTTCTGAGGCATTAGGTAAACTTTGGTCTGATTTGTCTGAGTCATGGCCAGTGTCAGGAGAAGCTGCTGAAAGCTGAGATCCCAGCCATGGATTACGTTTTTCCATAAATGAAAACTGATGCTCTGCAGGGAGGGCTCCAACCACAGACTCAGACTCGCTGACTGCAGAGGACCCAGAGGGGAAAGCTTTGCCTGGGTCTGGGTGTCTCCTGCAGAAGCTGTCTTCACTGTCCTCCAGAACTTGAGTGCGCAGGCAGGTGACCTGCTGGGATACAGGCCGCTGGTGATTTGCAAGTTTCAGGGTTGGGTGAGCTTGAGAATTGTGAGGCGTGGTGGGTGCAGACAAGCTGTTGGGTGCCATGTTCCTTATATTTGGAGCAGGTGGTTCTGATTCCTCTTCCAGGGAATATTCTGGGATTGGTTTCAGCAACTGACTTGGGTATGGTTCTGATTCATCAACCTCCACAGGAATGCTTCGGCTCATTCTAGCTTCTGGAACAAGAGAAAACATGCCACGGCCTTAGAAGATAGATCAATTCTTGGAGTCCTCCTTTTATGACCTTAAGGGGCCTGGTTCAGGATGTGGTTTAAATTAACAGTGAGACACCAATGTGCTTGCAGAGCCCTAATCACATACAATTGTTTACTTATCCTCCAGGCAAAAGCACTAATGCTTATTAAGATATTTTATCCGGAAGGCAATTCAAAGAATGTGATTGGATCATCCTGTGGTAGAAATCATTCACCAGCAAGGGGAAAACACAGATGAAAATCAACCGCCAAGTATTGAGGAAAGAGAAATTATCATAATGTGGGCTGCTTTGTGTGTGCTTGGAATACATGATGAAATAAATCTTAGTAACTGATATGGGATTGGAATGATCTCTAAGATATATTGAGTTTTTTTTAAAAAGGCAGGCACGGAGCAATGTGGATACCATGCTGCTATTTTGTGTAAAAAACGAGAATGTGTGTGTGTGTGCATATCTGCTTGTATATGTATAAAACGTGGGGAAGATACACAGACATTGCCACATCGGTTGCCTTTGAGGATGGAATTAAGCCGGGGGAGAGGAGTGGGAGGAAGAGTTTTCACCTTTTGAACTTTTATAATTTTGTTCCATTTGACTATTGCCTAATTTTAAAAAATAATAAAAGGGTTTTTCTTGAAAAAGCAAAAAAACAAAGCCCAAGTTTAAAAAAACACATTGAGAAAAGGTCAGAGTGACATTTTCTACCTAGTCATTTTAGGTCATTCAGAGGCCTTCATTCCCTCTGGGCACTATGCCTGCAACAGAGGTAGACGTGACCATTTGGTTTGCGATGTAGCTGAACCAGCAAGGCTCACTAAACTAGACCTTAGCCTGCAGAGCATTTAGCCCACAGTCCAGGCAATATTGCTTTTAGCTATAAGAAGAACAACTCTTAATTAACCTAACACAGTGAGAAAGAAAACCAGCCTCCTCTTCTCATTCAACTGGTTGAGATGATGCCTTGACCACAGTGGGAGGAAGAAGGCCGTCGAGGGACGAGGCTGCACAGGAGCGACGGGGTTTGCAGGAGGCTGCAGAGTAGGTGTTGTAAAAGTGCAAGCAAGTGAAAAGGAAATCCCAGAGGGTTAGTCTACGCCAGGCTTGTACGTAGCATACTTCAAATACCATAGAGAGGGAAGGGATTGTGTCTGGATTTTAAAATTCCTACTTTGAATCCAATTCGCATTTCAACCACAAACATTCACTGAGGGCTCACTGTTGTGCCTAAAGTCAGGTTACATAAATTATGGTTCTAAGACGAGTTTCAGAGAGCATGCATTCGCTTTCTCTTGCACCCTGTACACAATCCAATGGGATCATGGCAGCATTTTGAAATGCTCCCCCTTCACACAGATAGGGCCAGCAGTTTGCCACCAAATGTACTTAACAGCCTATAAAAAGATACCTCACCACTCCCTGCCAAGTGAATGCTCTTTAACACTCTTCTCCCACTTGGTATCAAACTTACCCACCTGCTGCACAATGACCCTTGCTCTGCTTTCTGACACAACAGAAAACTCAGCATCTAATTTCGGGCTGGCTCTCCCTCCATCTCGCCATCTCTCCCTTTCCCTGTCCTTGTCCTTTTCAGGCTGTGTGTGTCCTTTCCTCATTGGCTCTGCAGAAAAGGAGACCTCATCAGCTAAAAGGAGACCTGATCAGACCTCATAAAAATGAACAAGTACTGAGACCTGCTCGGCCATAGAGACCCCCACCCAGGTAGCGCTGAAGGCATTAAGAAGCAGACACCCAGATAGAACAGCAGAGTGGGACTACCCGGCGGGTCAACAGCCTACAACCTGAGAGCCTCAGAGGGCTGACAGCGTTATGGGCTGAAGGCCTCAAGCAGATTCTGACCCACGTAATTAGTCTCTCTGAACAGGTGATTATTATTAACACACAGGTGTTCTGTGTTTTCTCATAGAACCAAGATAAACTAGGTAGGCAGCTGGTGCCTGCTTACCAGCAATCAAGAACAAACTAGAAAGTATTCTCCACAAGGGAGCCACGGGGGCAGGGTCGCAGATCCCATGCTTAAAGAATTGTTTTCACCGGTGTATGATATGCACATACTGTTTTGCTACTTTAGAATGCCCCAAGTAGTTTTCCACTTGTGTGGCAAGAGGTGGGGGAGGGGCGTGGTGGGGCCACGTTCTCAGCAAACAATACAATTTACCAAACACTCAGCATTTCTCAGCAAACAAGAGCCTACCAAAAAGACTCATAAATATCACAACTTTTTATTATTTAAAAAATGTTCACCATTTTTCCCCTTTCTTTCTTGTAATTTTTCCACAGTTACGAAATTGCATGTGCCATACAACATGCTCTTCAGCTGGCTGGAAAACAAGTCTTTTTTTCAAGGCCTGGCTGAGTGTTGTGCCATCTTCCACAGGCACTGTGTGCCCACAGCTGAACGGGAGGCAAAGAGATGCAAAAAGTGAGCTGACTAGCAGGACTAATTCCTGTCCTCTCCTTATTGTCATTGGATACGCTTTCAATCCTCGCCCTTCAGGTACAACTATTTACATTCTTCCTGGATTTTCTAATGTAAATACCTTAGAAGTGCTTTTCTATCCAAAGGAAAAGAAGTTGCAAATTCTACTCTTCTAGCTGAGGAGCCAATAGGGACTTGGAGGAGGCTTTAAAAAAAAAAAAAAGTGATGAGCCCATCATCTCACATACCTGGAAATCTGAGGTCATCATCTGGTGGGAACTCCACAGTTAAAACAGGTCTGGGGCTGGGTGTGGTGGCTCACACCTGTAACCCCAGCACTTTGGAGGCTGAAGCAGAAGGATTACTTGAGCCCAAGAGTTCAAGACCAATGTGGGCAACATAATGAGACCCTGTCTCTACAAAAATTAAATTAGCAAGGTGTGGTGGCATGCTACTCAGGAGGCTGAGATGAGAGGATCACTTGAGCCCTGGAGGTCCAGCCTGCAGTGAGCCAAGATTGTGCCACAGCACTTTGGCCTGGGTGACAGAGCAAAACCCTATCTCAAGAAATAAAAATAATTTTTAAAAAACTGGTCTGGCCAGGTGTGGTGGCTCACACCTGTAATCCCAG
>NW_016107728.1:1651953-1654165 GCF_001604975.1 Cebus imitator | reverse complement strand
CTAATTTTTTGTATTTTTAGTAGAGACGGGTTTTCACCATGTTGACCAGGATGGTCTCGATCTCTTGACCTCATGATCCACCCGCCTCGGTCTCCCAAAGTGCTGGGATTACAAGCGTGAGCCACTGCGCCCGGCCATAGAAATAATTTTTATACTTTTTAAATAACCACAAGTGATACAAAATTCAACAGGTACAAAAGGGTATGCAGTGAGAGATAATCACAGTAATTTCTGAAGGCACAGAAACATTCTTTCCACCTTCAAATTGCTGTGATCCAGCCTAAGAGGGGAAACCAAGTAACATGCAGAAAAGCCACAGCCGGCACCTTAGGGCGTGTTTTACCCTCTTCCCTGAACGGTCTTCCCCCACACACACCTGTTTGGCTCCCTTCCTTTCTCCTTCAGGTCTTTCCTCTGCTGTCACCTCGCTGTCACCCTGGTCATGCTCTCTAAAATGTTTACACTCTCCTCTCATTCCCATCTCCCTTCCCTGCTTTCTCTTCTTCTCCAGCAGTTATCACTGTCTTATATATTACTCAAATGTATATGTTACACTCAAATATCTAATAATCTCGTTTGCTCATCACCTCTCCCTTCTCCCTGAATATACACTTCTTGGGGTTATGATTTTCTCTTTTCTTTTTCTTTGTGATATGGGGGTCTTGCTCTGTCACCCAGGCTGGAGGGCAGTGCCTAGATCATGGTTCACTGCAGCCTCAAACTCCTGGACTCAAGTGATCCTCCCACCTTGGCCTCCCAAGTAGCTAGGACTATTTACAGCTATATTCTCAATGCCTAGAACTACATCTGGCACATAGTAGGTGCTCAATAAAGATTTGTTGAATGAATACATAATTGATGCCTATTTCAGAGCAGGGACAGGTTCATGTAGCTGGATTAGTGACCATGAGAATGTTGTCAACAACAGTGTTGAGTAGAAAGGAGTATCTGGCAGGCCTGGTCCTCAGTTCTTAAAATTATGCCACATAGGTAACCCTTCCCTCTTCTTTTTTTTTTTCTCTCATGAACATTAAATGCCCACTATGGTCAAGCACCCAAGGTAGGTCTGGGCCATGCCCAAAGGTCCTGCCCATGGGCAGGACCACAACCCTTACTTGCAGAATAAAGGTGATGCCATCAGCCAGTGTGACGGGAGCATCTGCTCTTAGATTCCAGGCAGGGAGGTGCCGGTCTTCATGCCTCTGCAGAGCTCCACCCAGAAGAGAAAAAGGTGGGGCATGCCTGCCACTGCCACATGGGCCCCTTCCAGCCCCAGCCCCCTGCCTGAACTGGCAGAAAAAGAGCAACCCTGACAACTCTCCCGAGGCAGTCACAGAGAATGATTACAAATGCCACAAAGGGGGCCACCGGCAGATTAATGGGTTATGGTCAGGGATGGCAGTTTTCTCTCTTTTGTCTTTCATGTCAATAGTGTAAAAATACTAAACATTAAAAAATAATCACTCAGTATCTCACCACTGTATTTTTAAAATACGAAAAAGCATTCAGCAGAGGGTGAGAGCGTGTACCCCGGGTAAGCATGGGTGAGCATGACCTGGGGACAGAGGCGGGTTCTGGGGCATACAACCGATGGAACAGCTGTGCATGTGAGGCTGGTTCTTGCTTATTCTGGCCCAAGCCGTTTTTCTGGTTTTCCATTTTTTTTCCCAGGCTTTCTCCATATTTACATGCTTGTAGACCTGGCATGGCCTTTGTTCTAGTCTCTACCAGAGGGTGGCACCTGGATTGAAGTGGAAAAGCCCTGTTTTCCAGCCATGACCTAGGGAGAAAGCACTGACCCCTCATGGGAACAGGAGACCTTCTGGCTAGGACCCTGGGATCCCCCATGCTGGTAGCACCCTGGGTGGTCTCAGGCTCACCAGCACTTCGGCAAATCCTGGTGGGAGAGCAGGGCTGGAGGGTGAGGAGACCCAGGAGAGTTCCTGGTTCAGAACTCTTCTCCGAGGCTCCAGATACTGATGCCCAGGCCCCACACCTAGAGACTCTTCAGTATTTTTGTTTATGGTATGTAAAATATTAGTGTATTTTTGTTTAAGTCTCACAAGTAAACAGGTCATACTTTGCCAAGGGAAATGTAATCTGTGCGCTTTGGTCATAACTATTAGAATTTTAAAAGCTTATGCCCTTTGACCTAGTAATTGCACTTCTAAGAATTTCCTCTGCAGAGAGATACGTTTTTTTTTTTTTTTTT